>NC_142801.1:63527563-63745063 GCF_049724085.1 Artemia sp. Qi Xiang Cuo
GTTATAGACAATACTGGTTTTTAGAAAAACTGGAATAAAGAAAAACCGAACGGAATCCGGCAACTGAGTCTTTCAATCCCCGTAAAGCTCTTTTAAAACTGTGACAAGCTAAACCACGACAAAGCACTACTCTCGTGGAACTCAATCCCCATTTAACTCAACCCCCGTGCAACTGAACCCCCTTGTAACTGAACCCCTGTATAACCGAAACCCCCGTGTAACTACCCCCTTTAACTGAACTCTCATGCAACTCAACCCTCCATGCAACCCATCCCCCTCAAAACACTTTTCGGTCATTTCTCGTTAAATTGACAATACGCTCCAAAACATCACTTGTGTATTATACAGTACATCTCTCAAACCCCTTAAAGCTCTTTTAAAAGATACAAAAACTACTGATTTAACACAAAAATTTCGTTTTTAATGACCA
Organism: Artemia sp. Qi Xiang Cuo; assembly: GCF_049724085.1. Lineage (NCBI taxonomy): Eukaryota > Metazoa > Arthropoda > Branchiopoda > Anostraca > Artemiidae > Artemia > Artemia sp. Qi Xiang Cuo. Next base: position 63,527,994 of record NC_142801.1, read on the forward strand.
TCAATTAAAGAAAAATCACACGGAATTAGGCAACTGAGTCTCTCAAACCCATTAAAGCTCTTTTAAAAGATACAAAAACTACTTATTTTAACACAAAATTAAAGCAAGCAAATAACATGGGAATTCCTATACACGCAAGCAAATAACTGAGTTATTTTTACGTCACAATTTTTCAACTTAAAATCGTTCTAATTATAGCATCCCATTCCTCATACTTTAATTACCTGTTACGCTTTCTTAACCATCGGAAGTTTAACCAACGTAAATTAAGTTATATACAATACTGGTTTTTAGAAAAACTGGAATAAAGAAAAACCACACGGAATCCGGCAACTGAGTCTCTCAATCCCCGTAAAGCTCTTTTAAAACTGTGACAAGCTAAACAACGACAAAGCACCCCCCCCCTTTTTTATTTATTTAATTATGTAAAAGATCAAAAGTCTGTCTCATCCTTAACTCCTTACTCTTTATTGTGAAGTTGGCTTTTTTTTTCAAATTTTTAAAGAAAATCTGTTATGAGTTTTAAACTTGCTCCTTACTTTAGTTGAAAAATATTTTATATTTGTTTAATTACATTTCATGAGACTGTAAAGAATGTAGGAAATAATCGAATCAAAACCCAAAACGAGCAGAAATTACCATAAGTTTGGTGCAAAAATCCTCTTTTCATTTGCAAATTTTCTTTTAAAATTTGGAAAAAACCTATGTACGGATGATTTCCTGTGAAACTTGTAGCAATTCACCTCCTGGAAAATTCCCTCCCCATGGAAAATTATCCTTGTGGAAAATCCCCTGCAGTGAACTCAAAATTTGGTACTTACGTGTTACCCCCAACAACACTCAAGGAATGAAGTTAAGTTAATCCTAATTGAATATCCTAAAACATGATGAAAATATAATACTTTAGTAACCAAAATATTCAAACGCCCCCAAAGAGACACACATAGCCCAAAGAGACACACACGACCCCTAACTCTGCAAAACATCACTTGTGTATTATACAGTGCATAACCACCCCATCTCCTCCAATTCACAAATCCCATTACTCCTTTTTTTCGAAAATGTTAATCAAACATTTCCGATTCGTCGTTAGGTATTTTTTCAAATTTATAAAAAATTACCTCAGTTAACAGCTCCTTTGGGGTTACCTTAACTGTTAATCAGTTTAATCCTTTTTTTCTCCACTGATACAATCAATCACTAATTAATATCGTTCATTGTCTAAGTAAATTAAGTTATCTCCTGCCCTACAGAAATGAGGCAACAAACCAATTTGTTTGTCTGCTTTTCAAAATAATCGTATTTGTAAATCTGACATTTAACACTAAGAAGTAAATTGAGTAATCCCTTTCGCAATAACAATAGACTTAGCAGCGATTAAATCTCATTGTCGGCAACAATTCAATCACATCAGAGTTGTTCAAATGGAATATCTTTTCTCAAATTGAGTTAGCTTCTATTTCATAGACAAAATATTTGAATTCCTTTTATTCAAATCACCTATCAATTCAGGTAGCTATGGCTAAGTTTGCTAAAAGACCAGTTATTTCCTTGCGCAAACACACAAAATCAGAAAAAATAACTGAACCCCCCATGTAACTGAACCCCTGTATAACCGAAACCCCGTACAACTGAACCCCCCATGTAACTGAACCCCTGTATAACCGAAACCCTGTACAACTGAATCCCCGTGTAACTGAATCCGCATGTAACTGAACCCTCGTGCAACTCAACTCCCTCAAAACACTTTTCAGCCATTTCTTGTTAATTTTTTTTATTTCTAAACTATTTAAAATTGACAACACTGTGCAAACCAAAACACTTTTCGGTCATTTCTAGTTAAAATTATCCGATCGCTAATTACCCCTTTTTTCTCCACCTTCAAATGTTCCTTTAGTCATTGCTCAGTTAACACTAAGATGTAAAAAAATATTCCTTTTATTCAAATCCTAATCACCAATCAAGTTATACTCGTTCCTCTTGGCAAAAGGTTTAATGACCCTGTAGAATAGGACTACCAGAAAAACCTGTTTGGTACGGGGGCCTTGTAGAAATAGTACCTTGGACTATACCAATATAGGACACATGAAAGAAAGACCGCATTGAAATCTCAAAGCCGGTATTGATAAACAGGTTTCCGCAGCATAGTGAGATATTGCTCAGTCCGTGACAAAAAGATATAAATTTTTTTAAAGCTTTAATTTTTGGGGTTTAGGGGGACTAAAAGGTAGCTAGGTTAGGTTGGATTACGTATTTAATATATGCTATGCTTTATCCCCCCTCCCCTCCCTAATGTGCAAATATATAGCCCAATTTTGTTCATAAAATACTATATTTTCATCCTATTTTGTTTTATTTCATTAGTATTAAGGCTGGACGGAATGAAAACCGAATATTAGCTATGCAAAGGAGATTTTACTGTGCAAAAATGGGGCGGTTATCTTTTGATGAATGCAAACGGGTTTAGAAGGCGGTCCTTAACTTGACTTTGCAAAATTTGAATAGCGGGGTTTCAAGCTCTCACCTTATGTTAAAGGACAAAATCGCAAAAAAGGTAAAAAGCGGACAAATATGTAGAATTTTCTTTCTCTCTCAGCATTAGCCTTTAGTAAAATTGAGAAAAGACTAGGCATTTAAAACAGAAGGAGGATCAATTAAAGAAAAACGTAAGGACGTTTGATAAAACATTGACAGGAAAGAATACACTTATTTAGCAAGGGCGCCGACAAAAAATTTTCCAGGGGGGGGGGGGCAGACACCAAAACAGCAGTGGTGGTTGAGAGACAGGGAATATATTTCAGGATATTTATTTTTGTAGGAATAAGTTTATTTACAAATACTTTTTAGTGAAAAACTCAAACAAAAAGAGCAATTAAATTGCATTCAAAATGAAACAAAATACAGTATATTTTAAACAACAAGGATTCCTGGCAAAGGGATCGCTTTATTTAATCAATAATATATGTAATTATTATGCATTTAATCTGAAAAGAAAATCAGACTGAAACCAAAATTACTGAAAGATTTATTGCTTCCATAGATTATAACTAATGTAGACTTGTCTTTATGCAATTTCCTACTCCTTAGAATAGTTTACAGAAAGAGTAGAGATACTCAAAAATCATCCTGTCTGCATAGATACCACGTCTTGATTTTATACCGGCCATGTAAAATGTCAAAAAAACAAACAAAGAGACAAATCCCAGTGAAAAAAAAAAAAAAAACGACAAAAGAGACTGCGGCCAGTAAAGAGAGAAGAAACAAAAAATGCAAAACAATAAGGATATTTTGCCTGTATCCAAACAAGGCGTCTTCAGCACGAGAGAAAAAGAATAGGAAAAATATAAAAAAAAAAAAAAAAAAGAAAAAAAAAAAGCCAAAAAAACCACCACCACCCCCAAAAAAAAAAATATATATACAATAGGCGCAAACTTTTTTCTCTATAATAGCATCTTTTCCCTACGTGGATCAGTTTGCGCCAATTGTATATATTTTTTTTGTGGTGGTTTTATTGGTTTTTTAGTTTTAGCTTGTTTTTTTTATCTTGTTCCTCTTCCGTTTCTTTCGTGCTGAAGACGCCTTGTTTAGATACAGGCGAAATATCCGCATTGTTTTGCATTTGTCGTTTCTTTTCCCTCCACTGGCCGCAGTCTCGTTTGTTGTTTTTTTTTCCACTGAGATTTTTATCTTTGTTGATTTATTGTCATGGCTGGCCAGTTTGGCTTAAGATTTTCATGTAAAATGTACCTCTTTCATAACAGGACAATTCTCCACCTTGAACTTAAATCCCTTTTATATTCAGACATTTACAAAATTTACAGAACAGCGAAAGAAAAAAACTAAATTTAAACTTACTATACAGCTGTCAAATTGATCATCTTTCTTTGTATTAGCCTATTCAACAAGGTAAAATGTACAGGTTAAAAAAAAATTGTCACAGGAGAATCTTATCAAATAGTTCGTGATAAAAAAAAAACTGGAAGTAAAAAGTGACTTGGGCCAATATCCACCAAAACTAAAAAAGGAATTCTCTTGACAATTGCTAGACCAACTGTATTGACTTTTTATGCTGATTCTAAATATATAAAATTATTTCAGTTTATTGTTACCCACTCAAAGCTAAAAATCTGAGAAAATTTGCTTAGTTTTGAAAAAAGGGGGGACACCCCCAGAAATGTGAGCGATCTTATTGAAAATCCCTTAATAAAAAAATCATATCAAAAAACTCTACGATAGAAGTTTCAACATCTAATCTTCAAAATGTGGAGTTTCGCTTTTTTGTTTTCAGAAGAAACATCGTCGATGCATGTTTGTTTGTTTTGCTTTTTCCCAGGGGTGATTGTATCAAAGTGAATGTCCAAGATAATTGGGAGGGAGCTCATTTTTTAAATGACCATACACGTTGGGCCAGAGGAAAGTATAGTTTTCTGCCATTTTATGGCACCAAACTACGACTTTACTCCAAAGAGGACGAATTCGCAATCAACTTAAAATTATGTGAAGTTAATTGGTTTAAAAGTGCCAATAACTATATTTTATACTTCCCAGCTGCAAAAGAAGTAATGCTAAACGGTGGCAGTACTGGCTGAAACCAGGTTGATTCACTTTAGTTGTAATAGAATTAGGCTACGTTTGGTGATCTGTGATTGTGTATCAGCTACAATGAGGGGGGGGGGGGGTGAGTCATTCTTTAGGTGGGGATAGGGTAGATTCCTAAAAAAGTACATATTAATGGAACACTGCTTACTCTTCATGAGGCTTCAGATAAATGTTTATTATTTTTCTTGTTCTATTTTTATGAATTACTTCAATGTATTTAAACAAATGAATGCAGTGTATTTATCGATAAGAAAATCCTATTGCAGAGCTTGTGATGGTTTCAGTTATGTAGAAGATCAAAAGTCTGTCTCATTCTTAACTCATTACTCTTTACTGTGAAGTTTGGCTTTTGTTCAATTTTTTAAAGAAAATTTGCAATTGGAAAAAAAAAAGATTTTTCAAAGCACTAAAAAACTTTAGTTTAATGAGCAGGGCGTTGAAAAGGGGGCAGTCCCCCTAATATACGAAGTAATTTCAATTTGTTTTGAGTTTTAACCTTGCTCCTTGCTTAAGTTGAAAAATCTTTTCTATTTGTTTAATTGCATTTCATGAGACTGAGGAGAATTATGAATTCAATGATTTTGGTAACGCAGAAAAAAGATCGATATTTCAATGATCTCTGTTTGGCTTTTGATGTTAATCAAATAGTTCATGATAACTGACGGTAAGTAATGAGAAATTATAACGTATATGAGGGGATTTGCCCCCTCCTCAACACCTCGCTCCATAAATTTTGTCCCAATTCTTTAAAAACCACTTCTGAAACACAAAGGTCGTTTAATTAGAGCAATACATAACTGTTTTTAAAGTGCCGAAAAACCTTAGCATGAAGATCGAGGTGTTGAAGAGGGGGCAACCCTATTCACAGAGGCCTACATAATAATTTCTGTTCGTTTTAAGTTTTAATGTTGCTCCTTACTTTCAGTTGAAAACTCTTGTTTTTTTTTTAATTTAATGATGCTTAGAGGCAATTATTTTTCTAAAGGCAATGGAAAAAGTATATCAATTAAAGTAAAAGTATATAAAATGAAAAAAGTAAGTAATTACAAAACAATAGACGAAAAAATAGCCTACTTATAAAAGCTAAGATGTAAACTCCCAGATGTCTGTTCTGTTGAGCAATATCGAAGCGTTGGACGGATATTTTTTAACAATATCGACAGTTTTGAATTTGGTTATCAAACACCAAAACATATAATACCTTCAGACTACTCAATGTTTATAAAAGTAACGCATTAACAAAGTAGTTTGGTCAAAGTAAAACGCTAAAACTAAGATTAAGAAAATCAAATAAAAATTTTTATTAGATATTTTCCATTTAATTTTGAATACCAAAAACCAATATATTTGACACCTTTATACTTCATAACCGAAGAAAATTAAATCTTTTTCAAAGTGACATTTAGGTAAATACAATCACTCCTGGAAAAGACCAAAAACACGTATCTGTTCAGGGGAAAAAATTCCCAGCATTCCGTTCAGGGGAAACATTTCTGATTATGGTGGCTTCATATATCAGCTCATGGGTACTCTTGCAATGCAAGCAAAAGTTGACGGCATATTTTTACATAAATTACCCCTTATTAAGTTGTTTACTATAATCATACGAACTTTCTTGTGTACTAATAACTGCATTAATTACTTATTAGCAAATACATATTTAGGATCACCATAAGAAGCTGATTCTTTGATTTAATGTTATCATTAGTTAGGCTCTTATACTTTCGTTATTGACAAGGATCGTTATTTACTTACCATTCGTTACTATGAAGAATTTGATTATTTTGTTTTGTTGTCGTTGCTCGAACCAAATCATATAGCAAAAATGTTTCTGGAAAACTAGAAAAGGGTCACTCAGTCACAAATTAGAACTAGTGTTTTCCTTATTAAGGGTCAAAATCTTTTGGCAGGCAGCCAACAATGGAGCAGTACACATTTTTTCCATGTGTTTTTCTTTTTTGTTCTTTTTCTTTTTTACAGGCTTCACGGCTCCGTCACAAATGATGATTTGCCGCTAGTCCTGGTAGTTACCTCATTTTCTAACACTGAGGCACTTGTTATACCTTCTCTTGGATTAGTCAAGGGAAGGATTTTTCGTGCTTACCTCTGCCGGCAATCTATTCCATGTGGCAACCGATCGCCGGGTGAAACTCGTTTTCAGATATTCTTGGCGGGGAGTACCCTGCTTAAGGTAGTCCTGACGAGTTGTACTTCGGCGAGTTGGTAGCAAGATCTTTGCTTTATCAGGAACGAACTTTGATAGCTCCTCTATTGTGCTCTCTTTCCTTTGGTTTCCTTATAATTACTTTATAGTACCAAATTTCCCGGGGGAGAGGCATGGCCCCCCTGCCGATGCCCATATTCTTTAGGGTCAATTATTTGACAATTTATAGATTATGCAATTTTTTTATTGTTTACACAGGATTTGTCATTAGGAAAGGGAAAAATGTTCGAATCTGGTTGTGTCACAAAATAGTAAGGGTCTAAATATGAAACTTACACTAAACATTTAACCTAAACACTTTACCAGCAAAATTCTTATTACCGTTTGAAAATTTATATATTTAATTTTTAGACTTGCTTCCAATTTAACTTTGTCTAAAAAAATTGAAAAATAGGGGTACACAAGCATTCTACAGTTGAAAATATCCCAACAGAGTTAGCTTGGGAAAACATTTGAGTAAATGTAAGTATTCAGCAAAAACATGCTTTATGAATGATGAAGAATTAGAAGAATCGTTCCTCTCCGAGGGCAGAAGTTCTTTCAATTCTTGGCCTTCTTGAAACCTTTGTCTTTCACGAAATGTTAGTGTCTCCTGAGGTAAAATTCTGTAAACTTCCTCAAGCAGGACCTAGCTATTATGTTTATCCTCTTTTCATACTAAGGATCAGGGTAATCAAACAGCTCGTGATAACGAACTGTAAGTAGGCTAAGGAGCGACCCAGCTCAATGGTAACCGAAACTCTAAAAAACTAAATTTTGATACCAATAGATACATCAAAAGAATCAGACTTTAATGCTGATTTCAAATATTTAAGTTTCATCAAGTTTAGTCTTACTCATCAAAAGTTACGCGCCTGAGAAAATTTGGCTGATTTTAGACAGAAGCGGGAAAGACCCCCTAAAAAATATAGAACCTTAATGAAAATCACACCATCATATTCAGCGTAGTAGAGAACCCTATTGTAGAGGTTTCAAGCACCTATCTACAAAAATGTGGAATTTTGTATTTTTTGCCAGAAGAAAGATCACGGATGTGTGTTTATTTGTGTTTTTTTCCCAGGGGTGATCGTATCGACTCAGTGGTCCTAGAATGCCGTGGGAGGGCTCATTGGAACGGAAATTAAAAGTTCTAGTGCCCTTTTTAGGTTACCAAAAAAGGAGGGCAACTAGGCCCCCTCCCACGCTCATTTTTCCCAAAATTTTGAGATAGCCATTTTGTTCAGCATGGTCAAAAATATGATAACTATGTCTTTTAGGATGACTAAATCCCCCGAAGTTCCCGGGGGAAGGGCTGAAAGTTATGAACTTTACCCAATGTTAACATATAGTATTGGTTTTTGGGAAGTATACAGATGTTTTCAGGGGGGATTTTTTCTGGTAGGTGGGGGTGGGGGGAGGGGTGGGTCGGGGGTTATATGGGAGGATATTTCCATGAAGGAAGCTTTCATAGGGGAAGGAGCATTGCTATGAAGGTGGCGCCGCATTTCCCAGTATTATTAAAGAAAAAGATCAGAAATTAAATAAAAAAACAAGTTTTTCAACTTTAAGTAAGAAGCAACATCAAAACTTAAAACGAACAGAAAATGTTACGTGTATCGTTGGGTTCACCCCCTAGTCAATGCCTCGCTCTTTAAGCCAAAGATTTTTTAGTACTCATAAGAGCTATTTATTCATAAGAGCTATTTATTTTAATTAGAAATTGAATTGTTGTTATTTAAAAAAGGAATAAAAGAATGAGAAATGAATAAGTACTAAAAGTAGGATAAAGATAAATTTTTAAAGAGTTTTGAGAAGTTTTAAAAGTAGGATAAAAATAAAGTTTAAGGACAATTGAGTATCCAAAGGGGAAAAATAAGATGAGCATTAAAAGCAAAGAAAAAGAAGCGAAGCAATAAAGCGAAATTCTACCTATTAGTATTTTTTTTTGTAAAGGTAGAATTTTTCATTTCTTTCTCTCTCTCTTTTTTTTGTTTTTTTTTTTATATTGTTATTTTGGGGGATGGGGGTAAAAGTAAATTATATATCGGGGGAAATAGAGGTTGATGAAAAAGGATTTGAAAAGTATAATTTAAGGTCACGATGGAAGGGGTGCCCTAAGGGGGAAGGGCAGCCTGAGATATTGGATGAACCTAAAAGGTATATGAAATTTGAAATTTAGTATACCTCTATTTTTATAACCTGATATATTTTGGAATGCTAAATTTTATATAATTTTAGGCCTAATATATGGATTTTTTTGAAGAAGTTTTTTTTTTAAGAAAAGAGTAGGTGACATTAAATAAATTATGATATATTGTTTAAGAAAATTTGAAAGTCACTGAGAGGAGAGGAGGTGGTAATTAAAAAAAAAAGAAAAAAAAAAAGCTATTTATTCTAATTAACGGCATTTGTGACTAAGGGGTCATTTTTAAAGAATTGGAACAAAATTCGAACTTTAGCTTAAAGAGCGAAGTATTGACTAGGGGGCGAGCCCCCTAATATACGTATTAAAAATCTATGAATATAGAAGTTCGTTACGTAAGTTAATTCGTAAGTTACTTATAATTATTACTAATAAAAACGTTCGTAAAAAAAATTAAACAAATTTCGAGAAAGCCATTTAACCAAATAAAAGTAAAATTAATATGCAAATTTTGTTTTAATTATTCATGTACGGTGAGCCAAAATCAAAACCTGCACTAATTCAAAAACGTTCAAAAATTAAATAAAAAAACAAGTTTTTTTAACTGAAAGTAAGGAACGATGTTAAAACTAAAAACGAACAGAAATTATTCCGTAAATGAAAGGGGCTTTCCCTCTCTCAACGCCTCGCTCTTTACGCCAAAGTTTGACTTTCTCACAACTCTATTCTTTTTAAAATAAAAAACTTTAGCGCAAAGACTGAGGCGTTGAGGAGGGGACAGCCCCTTTCATATACGGAATAATTTCTGTTTGTTTTAAGTTTTAACGTCGTTCCTTACTTTCAGTTAAAAAAAACTTGTTTTTTTTTATTTAATAAAAACTAAGATGGCAAAGTTTGCTGCTAAGTTCGCTTGGCTATTAGGCTTTAAGGTTAAAACTTTCAGGGCATAATCAGGGGAATGTCGAACTGATACAAAGGTAATGCTTGCATACAACTACACTGTAAAAAAGATCGTTTGAGATTCACCAAAAATTATTTGTTACGTTTATCAAAGCTCACACAAGGGTTCTCGGTATCAGTTAGAAAAACATTAGATACAAAGGGTAACACATATGTTGAGCATTGGTATTCTTAAGAATAGAGTAGCAGCTTCAAAAGTTTTCTAGTTAAGAAAAATCACAAAAGAAATGTATTACGAAACAAATTTGCCAATAATAGTTTTATGCAAATATAATATTTGTAGACAATTTTTGTGTCAGCACTTTGTAGACGTGTAAATTAAACTTTATTCAACTCAATCAACCCAAATTTTATACTCTTTCTTTTACTCAAAAAAAACAATTAGCTTCTTTTTTTCTGTCGTAATTCGTACCTTTGATTCGAGTTACTATATGACATACTACTTTAAATGTCACCTTGGTCGAATTTAATATGATATTCAAGAAAATTTGATCTAGCTTACAAATCCAAACAATATTGATTAATGAAGTCCGTTTTCGTTTGGAATTACATTTTTTCTGCTGAAAAATACATAAATCTTAGTAATTTCAAAAATTTGACGGTCTTGATGTTGTGATTTTCATTAAAATTCTATGACTTCGAAGCGGTCTTTCCCCCTTTTTTGAAAATCAGGAAAATTTTCCCAGGCTCGTAGCTTTTGATGGGTCAAACTAAACTTAATGAAACGTATATATTTGGAATCAGCATACTAAGCCAATTCTTTTGGTACATCAAATAATATCAAAATTCTGTTTTTAAGAGTTTCGGTTATTACTGAGCAGGGTCGCTCCGTACTTACAGTTAATTACCACGAACTGTTTGAATACTCATCAAAATCCAAACATAGATCATTGAAATATTGATCGTTTTTTCTGCGTTACCAAAAGTACTGTATTCCTAATCTTTACAGTTTCATGAAATGTAATTAAACAAATAGGAAAGAATGTTCAACTAAAGTAAGGACCAATTTTAAAACTTAAAGCGAATATAAATTACTTTGTATATAAGCGGGACTGCCCCCTTCTCAACACCTTGCTTATTAAACAAAAGTATTTTTAGTGCTTTGAAAAATCTTATCTTTCCAATTGCAAATTTTCTTTAAAATTTGGAAAAAAGGCCAAGTTTCACAGTAAAGAGTAAGGAGCTAAGGAGGAAACAGCCCGTTTACCATGAAGAATAGTATTTTCAGATAGGTTTCAAATCTGTTTCTTGCTTTCAGTTGAAAAGCTCTTTTTTTATTTAATTTCTGATTGTTTTTCAAATCGTACCCAGGCCTAACCAAGATATAATTGGAGGTACCGGTCCCTTATCCCTGGTTAATTGCTTTTAAAATGTGTAATTCATAATTGTACGTGTATTAGAACCGTCCTACGTTTAAATTTTTAATTTCGATTTTGGATAAAATTTGAATATAGGCTACTTAAAAAATTGGCGATGAATAGTAATTTCGGTAAGAAGTCCTTGTTGATATTGCTACAAAATAATTTTGGTTGGGTGAGCAGAAGTATTATTATTTGTGTCGATGGAAATTCTGTGAGAATTTTCATCTTCTACATTACTTAAGCCATCACAACTTCTAAAATAAGATTTTCTTATCGGTAAATTCATTACATAGATTTGTTTCAATACATTGAAGTACTTCATAGAACTAGAAAAAAGAAAATAACACCATTTAAAAATGCCGAAAAAAAGTTCCTTGCAGTATTTGCCACCCCAAAGAAATTTCCTGGCGGGGCTGATGATTACCTGCCCTGCTATCCACCTCTGTGCTGGTAGAAATGGGAAAGTAACATATTTGCTGTATAGCGAAACAATTGAATTAATTCCTACTCACCCTACCTCTTTCAAAATTTATCTGAAACCTACGGTGTTTCCAAGAAAGATTAGAACCAATATGGAAGCCAAGGTACCGTAGTAAATTTACTTGTACAACAGACTTTCCACACAATAAGACTTTACCACTTACATCAACAGAATCGCCCATTCCACAGAATGTCATTAAAAACGCCTTCTTAACATTCACGCACAGTAAACTTAAACTAAGCTTAAACATCATTCTTTGTTTTTTTTTTGAATTAAATAAAAAAAAAGTTTTTTAAACTGAAAATAAGGAGCGACATTAAAACTTAAAACGAACAGAAATTATTCCGTATATGAAAGGGGCTGTCCCCTCCTCAACGCTTCGCTCTTTACGCTAAAGTATTTTATTGTTTTAAAAAATAAAGTTATGAGACAGAGTCAAACTTTAGCGTAAAGAGCGAAGTGCTGAGGAGAGGACAGCCCCTTCCATATACGGAATAATTTCTGTTCGTTATAAGTTTTAATGTCGCTCCTTAATTTCAGTTTAAAAAAATTGTTTTTTTATTTAATTTCTGATCGTTTTTTAGTTAATGTAGCTTTTATTTTGGCTCACCGTCATTGAATAAGTAAACAAAATTTGCTTAAAAATTTTACTTTTCTTTTGCTAAATGGCTGTCTCTAAATTTGGGTATGACGTAATTTACAAATTAACTTACGTAACAAACTTCTATATTCGTATATTTTTCTTCTGGCAAAAAATACAAAGTTGCAGATTTTTGCAGATATGAGCTTGAAACCTATGTAATAGGGTTTTCTGATACGCTGAATCTGACGGTGTGATTTTCATTAAAATTCTTTCTCTTGTAGGGGATGTTTCCCCCCTCTTACAAAAATCGGGTAAATTTTCTCAGGCTCGTAGCCTTTGATGAGTAATACTAAACTTAATAAAATTTATATGTTTAGAATCAGCATTATAAACACATTCTTTTGATAAATTTATTGACATCAAAATTCCGTTTTTAAAAGTTTCGATTACTATTGAGCCGTATCGCTTGTTTTTTTATTGTTTTTTTTTTATTACGTCTATGTTATTACGTATATGAGGGGGCTCTCCCCTTAGTCAATACCACGCTCTTTACGTTAAAAGTTAAAAAAAATTTTGATTCACAAACCCCTGAATCACAAAGGCCGTTTAATCAGAATAGATAGCTCTTTTGAAAGCACTAAAGAAAAGTGTGGCGTAAAGAGCCAGGTATTGACTTGGGGGAGAACCCCCTCACATAAGTTATAATTTCTGTTCGTTTTAAGTTCTAATGTTGCTTCTTACTTTCAGTTGAAAAAACTTGTTTTTTTTTATTTAATTTCTGATCGTTTTTTAAATAATGTTTGGAAATCCGGCGCCCCCTTCCTAGAAATATCCCTTACCCCAAAGAAACATCCTCCACGGAAAGATTCTCCAGAATAACCCCCTCCTCTAGCCCCCCCTCCTGAAAAAAATCCTTCCTGAAAATGTCTGTATACTTCCCAATAACCAATAAATAATGCTGGCAAGTCTGGCGTCCCCTTCATGGCAATTTCCCTTCCCCCATGAAAACTTCCTTAATAGTCAGATCCTCCAACATAACCCCCGACCCCCCCCCCCCACTACCAGAAAAAAACCCTCCTGAAAACTTCTGTATACTTCCCAATAACCAATACTATATGTTAACATTGGGGAAAGTTCATAACTTTTAGCCCTCCCCCTGGGGACTTCGGGGGATTAAGTCACCCTAAAAGACATATTTATCATATGTTCGAACATGCTGAACAAAATGGCTATCTCAAAATTTTGATCGGGTGACTTTGGGAAAAAAATAAGCGTGGGAGGGGGCCTAGTTGCCCTCCATTTTTTGGTCACTTAAAAAGGGAACTAGAACTTTTAATTTCCGATCCAATGAGCCCTCCTACGATATTCTAGGACCACTGGATCGATACGATCACTCCTGGGGAAAAAAAAACAAATAAACACGCATCCCTGATCTGTCTTCTGGCAAAAAAAAAGCTAAATTCTACATTTTTGTAGATGGCAGCTTGAAAACTATACAGCAGTGCTCTCTGATACGCAGAATATGGTAGTCTGATTTTAATCGAGGTTTAATAGTTGATAAGGGGTCTTTCCCTCTTTTTTTTTTTTTTAGAAAATCAGCCAAATTTTATCAGGCGCGTAACTTTTGACGAGTAGCACTAAACTTAATGAAATTTATATATTTGAAATCAGCATTGATATCTGATTCTTTTGATGTATCTATTGGTATCAAAAAACCGTTTTCTAGAGTTTCGGTTACCATTGAGCCTTACTTACAGTTGTAAGCTAAGGCTCTGTTTGAAAAAAGACCACGAACTGTTTGAAAAGCTGGTTTTTAAATTCTCTTCAGGAGAAAAGCTCAAGTAAAGCTTACAAATCCAACAATAATCCAAAGCCAGATTTTAAATTTCAACCACATAATATACAAGGACATTTTCGACAAAAATCCTCAAAAACATTGAAAATACAAGTTATACAAAGTTCCTCTCGTCAAATCCTTTAACGTTTATATCCTGGAATCTCGATTTACCTCTATTTAAGATCTCTACTGCGCCAAGGTATAGTTTAATAAAGGTTCTCGAAATTTCTTCTTCCTCAGTTTGAAACTAGCTGTGAAATGATTCTGACGAAAAGAGTTCGGATCAAGTTATCAATAAAGCCAAATTTTATTCTGGATTATGTAGGAATTATTGTTCTTCTCGGATAGAGCATTTCATGGTAACTTTCTTTTAGGGAGAGGTCACCTCTGTTAATTGCTAAATGTTTATGTGACACTTTTTGTCTTAAGGATATTATTAACACATCGTGCTAAACGAAATATGCTGGATCGATTGGTCTAATCTTCACTCCTATATATTCTTTGGTATATTATTTGAATATATAGTATTTGGATATATTTGAATATACCCCCTCATTTTTGGAATAGTTTCTGTTCAGTTTGAGTTTTAGTGTAGTTCTTTACTTTCAATTGAGAACTTTTTATTTAATTTAATACACAAAAAGTTCGTAGGCTATGCGATGCATTTTATTTCTCTAATTTCGTAGACCAGATCCCAGGTAATGGCAAACCTGGATCGTCAGCAAATTTTAAATAATTTCAATTTCTCCTTCTAATATTAGGATTAAATAAAAAAAAAAAAGTTTTTCTAACTGGAAGTAAGGAGCAACATAAAAACTTAAAACGAACAGAAATTATTACGTATATAAAGGGGATTGCCCTTCCTCAACACCTCGCTCTTTACGCTAAAGTTTCTTAGTACTTTTAAAAAAGCGTCTAATTGTTCCAATTAAACGGCCCTTGTGTTTCAGGAGTCATTCTTAAATAATTGGGAAAAAATTCAAATTTTAGCTTAAAGAGCGAAGTTTTGAGGAGGAGGCAACCCCCTTTACTTACGTAATAATTTCTGTTTGTTTTAAGTGTTAATGTTGCTCCTTACTTTCAGTTGGAAAACTTTTTTGTATTTAATTTCTGATCGTTTTTTAGATAATGCCACGGAATCTGGCCCCACCTCCACGATTAAACCCCCTTCCCGCGGAAATATCCTCTAGACAATTTGATACCGGTGAAAATATACCCCGGACAATTACTTTTACCCACTCCTCGCGTAAAATTGAGGCGGAAAAGAAAAAGCAAGACATATAAAAGAAATTTTGTATAAGAATTCTGGCAAATTTCCTCAGTGTGTAATATACCCTGACAAGTTCACTCCCTGCAAACTTCCCTCCCCATGGTAAACTCCCTCATGGGAAAACTCCCAGCAGAAAATTTTTCCCTCCCCTCCAACCAGAAAATCTATGCATACATCCCTATAACAAATACTATGCGGGAACAATGGGCAAATTCAAAAACTTTAAGACCTTTCTCCTGGGGCTGAGGGGGGTGATGTTATTCCCTAAGGCATAGTTATTGGGTTTTTCAACTACGATGAACAAAATGGCTATCTCAAAATTTTGATAGGACGATTTTGGGGAAAAAGGGGAGGGGGAGGGGGCCTAGCTGCCCTCTAATCTTTTTTGTCACTTGAAAAGGGCGCTAGAACTTTCAATTTTCGTTCAAATTAGCCCTCTCTCGATATTCTCGGATCAATGGGTCAATACGATCACCCCTGAAAAAAAAAACGCATCCGTGATCTTTCTTCTGGCAAAAAATATTTTTTTTGCAGAATGAAGCGTGAAACCTCTATAATAGGGTTCTCTAATACGCTTAATCTGATTTTGTGATTTACATTAAGACCACTTCACTTCTAGGGGGTGTTTCCCCCTTTTTTCAAAAATCAGGAAAGTTTTCTCAGGCTCGTAACCTCTGATAGGTAAAACAAAACTAAATGAAGTTTATATATTTGAAATTAAAATAAAAAGGTGATTCTTTTGATATACCTAATGGTATCAAAATTTCGTTTTTGAGAGTTTTGGTTACTATTGAGCCGGGTTGTTCCTTACTTACAGCTCGTTATCACGACATGTTTGACAGTATATTTGAAGGGAAAAAATATAGTCACAATTAAAAATATAGTACCAGAGTCCTGGGCCCTGGCACTTGGTACGAAGCAGGCCTGTACATATTTTATTCTCTATTTACACTTAAGCTTAGTCATCACAGTGTTCTTTAGTTTTAAGTCGTGAGGCGTCAAATCACCAATTTCAGTTGAAATAAGAAATTCTGGCATGAATATCCTGTCTCTCCTGTTAATGCATCAAAGAATCACACATTTTGTAGGCCTTGTTGCCTTCTGGGACTCGTTGTGATTCTCATTGCTGCTTCCCTTCTAACTGCAGATTTCGTTTAAGATTCGATGTGATAATCCCTGTCGCTTATCTCCTAACAGCAGATTTCTTTGTCCATTATTTTCATTTGAGATTCGTTGTGTTGCTTGTTATTGTATATATCCTAGCCGCGGATATCGTTGTGCTTCATTTTTGTACATTTTTACCTAAAAATTTTACCCCGCCTTTTGCTTGAGCTGTTCAGATTCATTCATGTTCGGATTCAAGTCATGTGTAATTTTGCATGCGATCATAGATACCAAAAAACTTCTTTTCCAGCTTTTCCTAGTGGTTATAATTTTTATTTCATTGCATATTTATAATTAAGTAACAACCAGGAATGTTCCGTTGCCTATGTCCTCTGAAATATCTAAATTACACAATAGCATAATTATCTTTTTATTATGTAGTTTCAAGTCATAAGGATGTAAATCAGCGATTTCTGTTGAATAAAGAAATTCTGGCATGAATTCAGTTTTTATCTCTTGTTTACCCTTCACAGATTCCAAAATAACTTCATTCAAGGGTGGCTAAGAAAATCAGGCGTGAATTCATTTTCCTCATTCCTGTGGATCTTTGCAGACGCCAAAATAACACGTTTCTTCGTTCTAGGTTGTACGCTAAATTAACACGTACGCTAAATTAACACGTTCTTTCATAACACTGTAGTTTTCCTTTGTCTTCTAACTACAGATTCCGTTGTGCTAAATTTTTGTTTACAATTCAATATGATTTTTGGGGGTTTTGTTCCATGTCTTTTTCTTTAGCTGTTGAGAGCTGTTCGTCATTTTTCGTAATTTTGCATGCATCATAGATGCTAAAAACAATACGACCATCCCCGAGGGAAAAATAATTTAATTTTTTGCTCTTGAAATGTATTTAAAAGTGACATCACTCACGTGAATTTTTTTCCAAAACTGAGGCTTTAAACGAATTTTCTCAAACTTGTGGCCTATCTAGATATTTTTTTTTCAAGATATAAAATCTCAGGCTGCTAATTAAAAAAAAAAAAATAAAAAAAAAATACAGCCGTTTTCGAAAAAAGTATTTACATTTATAAATAGAAAGTTGCTCTATTAAAGAAATTAGATACATTAAAAACAAAATATATCGTTATTAAACACACATCGTTATTAGCAAAGGCGTACCCGTAATTTTACCCAGGGCAAGGGGGAAAAATCAACTCTGTCAAGAAGAGGAAACCATCTAATTATTAGAGTAGAAAAACAATATTTTTTGCTTCTCAGGGAATATTTACCTTTACATTATATATATTACCTTGCATTAAAATAAGTTAGAAAATTATGTTTATTGATATTTCTTTTTAGGAACTAAGCTGCTTTATCTTATCGTCAATCATGATTGGACTAACTATCACAATCTCTTCAGAGGCTCAGATCTTGAAAACAGAGTCGTCTGCTCGTAAGTATCTAACACAATTTTTTTTGCAAATTGTTTGAAACAACAAAAAAAAACCTTCATTAGTACTCAAAATACCTTTTACAATTTTTATAATTTAAGTACAATGAACATTTTGTAATTTAGTATGGAACGAATCAAATTATTTTCTTTCTTAGTACATAACAAACATCGTATGTTCTTATTTCCATACTCATAATTACCAAGTCGTATTTTCACGGGTATTATTTCCTTTTTTTAGGCCTAGTAGGAAGAGGGGGTTAGGTTTGAATCTACTCTCCCCTCTGTTTTGGATTGAAGTGAATTTAAAACTTATAAAAGGAATATGTCAGCTTCAGTAAGATGTCAAACGTAAGGCAAGCAAAAATTATTATGAATTAATTTTCGTCATGATTGACAGCAATCACCCTGTCATCAGCATGGTCGGCTTTGATTGGGCAGTAATGGTTGATTGGACAGTAACTTTTTTTTATAATGATTTTTTTTTTAAATGGTAAATTAAATAATAAAATAAAACGTTATGCATCATGGACATGCAGTTAGGCAGAACACAGAGGGATAGAGACAACACTGTAAAACGTGGAATAGCATTTAGATAGTAGATATATTAAAACAATTTAACTTTCAAACGTGTTATTTAGTCTAAGAACTGTGAAAAACAAATGGGGTATAGTTGTACCCCCCCGTTGAGCTTAAGAGAAATATATTTGACCTTGGGCGTTGAAAGGTTCCCTATGCCTTCCCAAGGCCAGAACATAATTTGCACTTTACTGAAGAAATATAA
The DNA here is from genome assembly GCF_049724085.1 of Artemia sp. Qi Xiang Cuo. Classification (NCBI taxonomy): domain Eukaryota; kingdom Metazoa; phylum Arthropoda; class Branchiopoda; order Anostraca; family Artemiidae; genus Artemia; species Artemia sp. Qi Xiang Cuo. Next base: position 63,546,769 of record NC_142801.1, read on the forward strand.
ATGTTTTTACTTTTATAACTTTAATAGATCAAATAATATTTACATTTTCATTACTAAATATCAGTATATGTATATTAAACTGACAATGCACATTCATTTGTATTTTTTTCAGTAAAGTGCAAATTATGTTCTGGCCTTGGGAAAGCATAGGGTTATGAGCCCAACTTATGTTAGTATCTGCTCGTTTCGAGTTTGACTCGGTTATTTATTGTAATTTCTGTTCGTTTTGGGTTTCATTTATTTATTGATACTGATTTTTGGTAGTTTCACGCTTGGTAGATTATTTGATTTTATTTTTTCTCATTTTTTTTAGTCAAGTTCTTTACTTTTCTTTGAAAAAAATTATTTTGTAGAAAAAGCTTTTTAAATTAATTTCTATTCGTTTTATATTTACATAGTCTTTTCAGGGAAAAAGAAAATAAAACTTTAAATCGTTTCTTTTTTTTAAGGCTTTATAGTATGGCCTGTTATTTGTATGCAGGAGAGAAATTTTCAGCAATTTTTAACAACACACACCCTTCTAAAAATCTGGACACAAAAAGTAGTGTATAATTTAGTGTCATAACTCCTCTAGTTGACCTGAAATGGAAGACTTGATACCATTGGCAAAAAAAAATCTGTTTACTTTCTATGATAGCTTGGATACACTTACACTTTTTTGATTTGGTTAAGTTCTAAGAGCAGTAGTAGCCCCGAAGGTTTGAACATAATACCCTCAGTCGTTCTTGGGATACTGTTGAGATGCCTAATTGGGAATTAGCATTAACATAGTGAATTTTGACTTAATCTTAAGGCAACATTTAGTTTTTAAACATAATGGACAAATGGGAGGGTGGGCTTGGGAGGGACACAAGTCGCCTTCCAATCATTTTCGACTATTAAAAAGGGCATCAGCCCTTTCTATTTTCAATCGAATGAGCCCTTTTCGAAGTTCCTACGACAACTCCTTCGATACGAAGTGCCCTGGTCTAAACAACAACAAAAGAAAAAAAATACATTATACCCACATCGATCTTTACTATAAAAATGACAAGCTTTCGATTTCCAATCAAATGAGCCCTTTTAGAGTTTCTACGACAACTATTTCTATAAACACCTTATATGCCCCCAGGGAATTAATTACAACCCTTACCTTAAGGGATGTTAGGGTGGCTGTCATCCTATAAGACCTAATTTCAAAAACTTTCTACTACGTTGAACAAAATGACTATCTGAAAATTTTGATTGGATGCGTTTGGGGGAATGGTGGGTGTGAGAGGGGGGCTAGCTACCCTCCAATCACTTTCGACTATTAAAAAGGGCACTACTTCCCTCAATTTCCAATTGAATGAGCCTCTTTTGAAGTTTCCACAACAACTCTATCTATAAAAAAACCTTATATGCCCCCAGGGCATAATTTACAACCTTTACCCTGGGGGCTCTGGGGGTTTGTCATCCTTAAATACATCATTTACAAAACTTTCAACTACGTTGAACAAAATGGCTATCTCTAAACTTTTTTTGAATGTTTTTGGGGAGATGGTAGGCGTGAGAGGGGCTTTCCTATCAAATGAGCCCTTTTTGAAATTTCTACAACAACTTTCTATATAAACCTTATATGCGCCCAGTGCATAATTTACAATCCTGGCACTGAGGGCTGTGAGAGGTCTATCATCCTTAAAAACCTAATTTCCAGAACTTTCCACTACGTTCAACAAAGTGGATATCTTAAAATTTTGATTGGATGTGTTTGGGAAAATGGTGGGCGTGAGAGGGGGTTAGTTGCCCTTCAATCACTTTCGACTATTAAAAAAGGTACTAGCCCTTTCAATTTCCAATCGAATGAACCCCTTTTAAACTTTCTATAACATTGCTTTCTTTAAAAACCTTATATGCTCAGGGGCATAACTTACAACCCTTGCCTTGAGGGCTGTGGGGTGGGGAGGGGTTGTCATCCTTAAAAACCCAATTTACAAAAATTTCAACTAAGTCAAATAAAATGGCTATCTAAACATTTTGATTGTATGTGTTTGGAGAAAAGGTGGGCGTGAGAGGGGGTTAGTTGCCCTCAAATCACCCTCGACTATTAAAAAGGGCAATATCCCTTTGAATTTCCAATCGAATGAGCCCTTATTGAAGTTTCTACAACAAACATTTCAATTAAAAGCTTATTTGCCTCCAGGGCATAACTTATAATCCTTGCCCTGAAGACTGTGGAGGAGTGTCCTACTCAAAGGTATAATTTACTGAACTTTAAAATGCGTGGAACAAAATGGCTATCTCAAAATTTTGATTGGATTGGCTGTCTAAAAATTTTGCCTTACAATCACTTTCGATATATTAAAAAGGGCCCTAGCAATTAAAATTTCCAATCGAATGAGCCGTTTTTGAAGTTTCTACGACAACGTGTTCTATAAAAATTGTATATGCCCCCAGGGTATAACTTACAACCCTTGCCCTGAGGGCTGTGAGGAGGGGAGTCATCCTCAAGCACCTAATTTCCAGAGCTTTCAACTATGTTGAACAAAATGGCTATCTTAAAATTTTGATTTGATGTGTTTGGGGAAAAGTTTGTCGTTAGAGGGGTGTTAGTTGTCCTCCAATCACTTTCGACTATTAAAAAGGGCACTAGCCCTTTGAATTTCTAATCAAATGAGCCCTTTTTGAAGTTTCTACGACAACGCTTTCTATAAAAACCTTATATGACCCCAGGGCATAACTTGAAACCCTTGCCTTGACGGTTGTGGGGGAGTGTCCTCCTCAAAAACATAATTTCTATTCGGAAATCAACTACGCTGAACAAAATGGCTACCTCAAAATTTTGATTGGATGTGCTTTGGGAAATTGTGGGCGTGGAAGGGGTGTTAGTTGCCTTCCATTCCCTTTCGACTGCTAAGAAGGGCACAAGCCAATCCGATTTTCAGATGAGTGAGCCCTTTTCAAAGTTTCTACGACAACTTCTTCGTTACGAAGTGCCCTGCTCTAAAGGAAAAAAAATTAAGAATATATTGTGCCAACATCGTTCTTATATGCCCCCAGGGCATAACTTAAAACCCTTGCCCTGAGGATTGTGGGGGAGTGTCCTCCTCAAAAACATATTTTCTATCTGGAAATCAACTACCCTGAACAAAATGGTTGTCTCAAAATTTTGATTGGATGTGTTTGGGGAAATGCTGGGCGTGGAAGGGGTGTTAGTTGCCTTCTAATCACTTTCATCTATTAAAAAAGGGCACAAGCCACTCAAATTTCCAATTGAATGAGCCATTTTCAAAGTTTCAACTCCGTCTATACGAAGTGCCCTTGTATGAAAAAAAATGATAGTAATACATTGTGCCAACATCGTTCTTTACTTAGGCAGCGCAATTGCGCTGCCTATGATACCCCCAACGTTAGTAAAGCTGCCCACCTGATCAATGTTGTCATTACTCAACGTAACCTTTTCATCTTAGCTTATTCCTAGCCTTAGTGACTTAGTCTTCTTAACATTAATTTTCAAACATATTCTAGCACCCTTAGACCCCGACGCCGCGCCGGCGGATCGACTGAACGCCGCCGACGAGAGGCCCGGTCGAACGCCGCCGACGATAGGCCCGGTCGAACGCCGCCGAAGATAGGTCTACTTAACCGCTGCCAACGTGTTGTAAAACCACCGGCGCGTAGCAAGCACGCTACTATCCGCAGAGATAGTAGAGTTTGGTTGACTTCAGATTATGTTTGAGACACTTGTTTATTGTTTCAACTTCAAATTCGAACGTTTTCCTTCTCGTGTGGTTTAGTATTTCGATTTTCCTGATTAGAAATCAAGCAGAGCTTGCACTATCCCCGAATTTTTTGGTATTTCCCCGAAAATCTATCAGTCACCCCGAAAAAAAATTTGGTTCCCCGAATCCCCGAAAATCACGCAATCACGGTGCCACCCCTAGCGATTTATCACCAGTGACTTTCCCTGCCAAATATTACTTTGTATACCATAATTCTTCACTACTCTCTTGTTCATTAATTTTCGTCTCTTTTGCTACTTTGCATAAAAACCAGACAGATGCAATATGCAATTGCAAATATTGCAATATACACAGTTCTTCATATGCTAACAAAAAAACAGTATCGTCTTTATAAAATGACTTTAAATCATTTCGAACGTCGTTTCTCAATCGCTATTTCTACCATCGTTCGTAGTCAAGAATTTTATTTTCAAGTTAAATAGACTTATAGAACGAATTTACTACTATACAGCTTCAGCCTTCAGTTCGATTTTGAAATTGACAGCCAACAGATTGTTTCTACAGCTGAATTGTAAGTTTGCAGATTTTTTTTTTGCTTTTTTTAGATAAGATTTTCTTAATGTTTAATATTCAATTGTTGAACGCCTGAATGTTTAATATTCAATTGTTCGGAAGCTACCCCAAAAATATGACTCATCAATAAATTGTAAATTATTGCCTATAGGGGGGGGGGGTAGGGGGCTATCATTTTTAAGTGATAATACTTTATTTTTTTTTATTGAAAGCAGGGATACCAAAAGGATAATTATTTTTTTCATTTAAAGTGGAGACAGAAGAAAATGATATCAAATTCCCTGGGAAACCACTGAAATATTTTGATAGACCCAGGGCTCCCCATTAAGACTTCTTCATTGTCTTGGATATTTTTAGATTTCTCATAGGCTTACTGGCCTAATTTAGCTTTTGTGTGTGCTCTCTTTTAATTATATTCTTTGGATCTTATTGAATGCCACGCGAATCTATGACTCAGTTTTTCAATAATTTGAGGTATATCTGATTAATTTCGACATTTTTGTTGTTGTCTTTGTACCCCTTTACTCATATCCTCAATTTTTTTCAAGGAACACGAAGCTGTTTAACGTTATTTTGAGTGTTATTTATGTTATTTATTTATTAACGTTATTTTGTTTGTTTGAACCATATAGTGACCTAGTTAATTATTAAGTAACTTATTTTTCTAATGAAAGCTGAGACGATATCCTATCAAGGTGGTATCTAGAGGGGGGATGGTAGGGGGTATTACATTTGAATGATAATATCTCGAATTTTTTTATTGAAAGCAGGGATCCCAAAAAGTTATTTTTTTTAATTTAAAGCAGAGACGGCATTTTATCAAGGTGGTATCCAGAGGGGGGGGGGTAGTGAGCGATCATATTCAAATTATAATACCTCGATTTTTTTCGAAGCAGGGGTGCCAATAAGTGAATTTTTTTTTTTTATTTAAAGCAGATACGGTGTCCTATCAAGATAGTATCCATAGGGGGGGGGGGGGCATAGGGAGCTATTATATTTAAGTGATAGTACCTTTATTTTTTTTTTATTGAAAGCAGGGATGCCCAAAAGTTGAAAAGTTGACAAAAATTAACAAGATTTTCGTGAATTATACTTGATACAGCACTTGCATGGTTTTATCGTCCCAAAGGGAAAGTCCAATCCGTTTTTTTTATTGATGAGACGGGTTTAATTTGAAAACATTCATTCATAAGTACCAGGCAGATTCACACTAAAACGAATTGGTGTGACGAAAGCGATATCGACATCCCCACCTAACGTTGCGCTCGAGAGACAATAGCGCCCTTGGTCCAGTGCCCAAGTTACATTAAAAGGCCAGGTCATAATAAAAGTTTTCAATTTGGGAGGTTCAAGGAGGAGTCTTTGACAGTCATATGACCTCAGGGTACTAGATGTAACGTTCTTACGTATCTACAGTGGTTTAAAAAATTCGATCGCCCCACAAATGATTACCAAAAATATGCACAAATATGACAAATGTAACATTTGGAATATTATAACACTTTTTTCAAAGCTTTGAAGAAAAGCAAAAAAGGCTAAATACCCCTAACTACGCTTGAAAGTTATTTTAAAAAGCCAGCTACTAATCGCATCTCCAGAAACTAGCTGCTAATCGCATCTCATACCTTAGCCGCAGCAGTGTTATTCTCATACATAGCACTAATCACTTAAATGTATTTGTCTGGTATACAATACAAGGATAAAACCTTTATCAAAGTTCTTTAGAATCAAACGCTTGCTCATAATCTATAAAACTAAGGACCAAAGGTGTTGGACAACTCAGTCACTTCTCAATTATTAAACTAAGAGTGAAAATTTGGTCGAAACATCCTCTACCTTTGCTAAAACCACACTGTTCTTCTCTTAAAACTTTGTCTCCGGAATCTCTCAATCTAAAAAGTATCATAATGCTAAGTAGTTTACTACCTACAGAGACCAGACTAATGCCTCGATAATTACCACACTCACTTTTATCACCTTTCTTATAAATTGGCTTAATTAAGGTTTTCCTAAAATCATTTGGTACTTCCCCTTTTTCAAAAATCATCTTCATAATCTTCAATAACTTATTTCTAACCTCTGAGTCACCACATTTAAGAAACTCATTTACCACCCTATCAGCACCTGGAACCTTATTATTTTTAAATTATTTTTATACTGTCACTAATTCTTCCTCACAAAACAAATCTTCCTTCACATCCAATGTATCACAAACTTTTTCATTTTCCTTTATACCTTTTCCTGCAACTCTGTTTCGGTTTAGCACACTCTCAAAATGTTCCGCCCATCTCACTTTCTCTCTTTCCTTATCACTATTTGTGGCCTCGTTCCTATCTTTAACTGGGCCAAGTCAGGATTGACTACTGCCTCTCAATTTATTAGAATACCAGTACAATATTTTACTATTATGCCGTCTAGCTGCATCTTCCAAATATTCGGCAGTTTTATTCACGGCTTCCACTTCACACCTCCTTAGTTGATATTTTAATGCTTTCTCCACTTTCTTGACGTTCCTTTTGTTTTCATATGATCTATCACTGAAATAATTCTTGTACAAGTCCTTTCTTCTTTCTATTAAACATAAAGCTTTTTCACTAATATTCATAGTTGCAATCCTAGCTTTCTTCCCTAAGAGACCTTCAGCAACTTCACAAATTATTTTTCTAAAATTAATCCAACAATCATCCACATTATCAAATTTTAAGCTCTCAAGTTTAGTATTCAACTGTTCCTGGAAAGTTTTTCTCAAATTCTCATCCTGGAGTGTAACAACATCATACCTTCCCGGGAGGTAGTTACCCTTCCGAAATATAAGCTTTAAATTAACCCTTAACACTACTAGATGGTGATCTTTAATTTTAACATCAATAACAGCATTCCTATAAACCCTAGTATCTTGTATTGGTCTTGCCAGTCTTCGGTTTACTATAACATAATCAATAAGGTTTGCTGTCTTACCATCACGTGAATACCATGTTAACTTATGAGGCACTTTATAACTAAACACCGTATTGGTTATAACTAGATTGTTATACCTACAAAATTGCAAAAGTCTGTAGCCATTGCTGTTTTCTTTTCCTACAACAAATTTACCTAGGCTAGGATACCATCTATCCCTATTTCTACCGACATGGGCGTTGAAATCTCCTATTAGAAACATCATATTTCTATCTGGGACCCTGTTTATTTTCTCCTGTAACTGTAAGTAAAATTCATCTGAGTCACTAGTATTTCCGTCAGTCGGTTCTACATGGTCATATAGCCTACTAGTATAACTGATACCCTGAAATTTTTAGTCATAAATGAACAACTAGTATTCTATTATTAATACCTTCCCAGGCTAAACAAGACTTAGCAGCTTCCGTACTCATCATGAGTCCTACTCCTTGTCTACGTACCCCATCCTTCCTGCCTGAGTAAACAAATTCTATATCACCTAATTTCATGCTTCCTACTCCTGGGATATGAGTTACTGAAACTCCTAACAAGTCCAGTTCAAATCGTTTGAATTCGTCAGTCAAAATGTCGATACGATGGTCATTTTTTAACGTCGTAATATTCCAAGTTCTAATTTTCATGTTCTTTAAATCATTGAAATTATTTTGGCTTCAGGAAAAGCAATGATCCCGGATACCAGTGCAGGACGGGGATCACATATCTTCTCAAGTCTACACCGAAGTGCTTAAGCCGGCTTAGAACCGAACAGCAAGAAGTCCCTGGGACCTCCATGAATGGAGGCTTTGTGCAATCCTGGGCCCATCTTGATAACAACATGGATTTCAGTACTTGGCGATGCTCTTCTATCAATAAGAGTTGAAATCCTACACAGACAATCTCAAGCCTATTACCTCCGACTCATTACATATTCATGCCTACAAATATTATGCTACTACGGGGAGGCGGCCCATAGTAGATATATGAGATATGAAGAGGTTTTTCAGCCCGATGGCGACCGTCAAAACAGACCAAGCCCAGAAGAGTTGTCCATTAATCGGAATCCCGTGCGAATGCTGTGTCGTTTACTAGGCTATAATTTCGTTGAGAGACGTCACTCCTCAGATAATTAATCTAATCTAATTCACCGCTAATGTAATTAATTATTAAAATACGAGATTTTCAATTTATTTTTTAAATGATGAAATAAATTATTTAAATAGGTAATGTAAATATTAATGATCTTTATTGAAGATTTACTGCAAGTAGCTGCCTTGTACAGAGACAACCTTGAGCTCCCTTGTGAAATTAGAAGTCCTGTGTTTGGTGACAACGTAATTCTTGTAATCTGGTATAAAGGAAACCAAGAATCACCGGCTTATACGTAAGTACTCCTTTCATTATTTTTTGTTGTTCTTTTTTGCGTAGAATTATTCATAGACGCACTTAAGAGCTTATCCATGATATTATTGAAAACCTATCAGATACCGTCTCGCTTTTTGCAGTAGAATACCTAGTACGAATAATTTAAGCTAAAACCTTCAAAAATGAAAATTGAATAATAATGTGAACAAATGATTATTATTGGAAAAGGAATTTTACTGTCAAGCAATGAAAATCCCTTATTAAATGACTTAATAATCTTTTTTACGAACTTAAATTGTATATTCTTTCAATATTATCATTGGCTGCATCCAGAATTTTGGTTTGAAAAAAACAAACTTGAAAACACGTCAAAATTAGTTTATTTAAATTTGTAACGTTTTTACGAGACCAAAAAATTTCAGGGGGAAGGATTCAAATCCCCTATTCCCTCTTCATGGATACAACCTTGATTATTGTCACTTTCAATTACTTTTAATCTATTAATTAATATGCTATGTTCGGCGAAAACATTACTCTTGAAATTTGGTATGAAGAAAGCCAGGAATATGTGGCTTTTACGTTTAGACTTACCCAAACACTTACCTAAAAATCTTGCTAATTGCATAGAGAGGCTAAAGCACAAAAATAATATGAGTAAGTAAATTCAACCAGATAACATATTCAATATATTATATTGATAGGCAATGACGTTATATTGAATATAACGTCATCGTTTTGTGTTGAAATAAATGTCGTTATATTGAATATATTACCTATCGATTGTATTGAAATAAAATGGTTAGTTTTATATCTTCTTCTGAACTAAGCACTAGAATAATACCTACTTCATTACGTTGAAGAACTCTGTTTATCGGATTATTGGAGATACTTCCAGTATAATTGGGCTGCAGCCCCTCCCTCTAATATAGCCTCAGGCTAAAGTGTTTTTTATTTATTTTTATAAACTAGATACTTGAACAAACTGTTAATCAAAGAACAGGGCCAATAAGAATGCAAAACTGACAGGGCTAATAAAAAAAGGCCCGCCCCCTCCCAAGTCTGAAGATTTATCTCAAATCTTCCCCTATATTATCATATTGTGTCCCCCCCCGCTCCATAAATTGCCGAAATAAAAAAATATGTATGTATTAACTTGGTAAATTCAAGTATTACTTACCTCTTCTTTTTTCTTTAGGAGTAGCAAAAATTTAGGATTCTTTTTAGGGAATCATATTTTGCGCATTTAGTGACTTGAAACATTTTCATTCTTTTACTTAGATACTACTTACTTCTCAAAGTGGTTGCTTGTTTGTTTTTTATTCTTCTGTAGTAGTAGTAGCTTTTACCGTGCAGTAGATAGGCTCGGACCATAAAACAAAGCTCCCTCATCACTGAATTAGATAGTTGAAATCTATGTCAGCTAAAAAAATACGTTTTTTTTTCTTCTTTTTTTATTTTATTTTTCTAAACTAGCAATTGGAACAAACTGTTAATTAAAGAACAGGGCCAATAAGAATGCAAAACCAATAAAGTCATTACTTAGTTTTGACCTAGGGTCGTATCCAGGTATTAGGCTTAGGGGGAGGGGGAATAAAATAAATGAAAGTACATCTGAAAATGCTTTAAGTGATAAACTCTGAAAACGTAATTAAAAAGTGTCTTACCATGGTGTACAGTTTTCCGTTTTAATGTTCAAATCGTTCTACTTGTATTCTCTTGATTGTTCTAAACACGTTGAGCAAATACTTGTTGAACTTATAAAAAGGGCCATAGTCTAATGTTTAGATTTTTGCATGCTATTCAAAAAAGAAGAAAAATGTCAGAAATGATAAACTAAATTAGCTTTCTTCTAGCATACATTTTTGTTTAATAAAAGGGTAGAGGGCATGCTGCACTTTCAAACAGTGTTTTCAGTTACTTCTCATTGCAGCCAAAAAGTTAAATGTCACAATGGTAGTATTTTTCTTTGTTATTAGCTAAAGTAAGCCGAAGTTGAAATCTAAAATTTTGTTCCAAAATGATTTGACTTGAAAAATTCAAACCACAAATCCTTCGAAAAACACCCAAACTGCGATTGAATTTTTGTGACGAGAAAGGGCCCCAGCCTTCAGGCCCTCTGGTTCTATTTTAGAAATGTTTATCCATTCGAGCTGTCTCTAAAAGAAAGGGTAGAGACAAAATAAATTTCCTCCTCGGAGCGAAACCTGAATTAAGAAAATAAACAAAAATAGCAGAAACATAAACAAACGAAAATAAACACAAAACCAAATTAATGAAAAACAGTTCTTTTCCGTATAGCAGTGTTAACAAATGTAACTGATTTCTTAGCTACTTACGGATTTGTTCGACGGGAATTGCCAGGAAGCAGTGAATTAATATCACAAAGGAATTTCTCTGAAATCGTGAAGTTCCTTGGGACTGCAGAGAGAAAACGTATCACATCTGTTTCGCTATTATATATTCTCGTACATTGGATTATGATACGCTTAGTTCCAATCTGTTTTGATGCTGATCTTTAACTTGGTAAATTAAATAAAAAAAAAACTAGTTTTTTAAACTGAAAGTAAGCAGCGACATTAAAACTCAAAACGAACAGAAATTATTCCGTTTATGAAAGGAGCTGTCCCCTCCTCAGCGCCTCGCTCTTTACACTAAAGTTTTTTATTGTTTAAAAAAATAAAGTTGTGAGACAGTGTCAAACTTTAGCGTAAAGAGCGAGGCGTTGAGGAGGGGACATCCCCTTTCATATACGGAATAATTTCTGTTCGTTTTAAGCTTTAATGTCGCTCTTTACTTTCAGTTTAAAAAACTTGTTTTTATCTAATTTCTGATCGTTTTTTAGTTAATGCAGCATTTATTTTGCTCGCCGTCATTGAATAAGTAAACAAAATTTGCATAAAAATTTTACTTTTCTTTTGTTAAATGGCTGTCTCTAAATTGGGTTCTGATGTAATTTACAAATTAACTTACGTAACCCTAGTCAATACCCTGCTCTTTAAGCTAAAGTTCGAATTTTGTTCCAATTCTTTAAAAATGACCTCTTAATCACAAAGGCCGTTAATTAGAATAAATAGCTCTTATGAAAGTACTAAGAAATCTTTGGCTTAAAGAGCGGGGCATTGACTAGAAGGTGAACCCAATTATATAGCTAATATTTTTTGTTCGTTTTAAGTTTTGATGTTGCTCCTTACTTTCAGTTGAAAAACTTGTTTTTTATATTTAATTTCTGATTTTGTTTTAAAAACTATGATGGGAAATCCGGCGCCCCCTTCATAGCAATGTCCCTTCCCCCATGGAAACATCCTTCATGAAAAGATCCTCCCATATAACCCCCCACCCACCCCGACCCCCCACTACCAGAAAAAATTCCCCCTGAAAATGTCTGTATACTTCCGAATAACCAATACTATATGTTAACATTGGGTAAAGTTCGTAACTTTCAGCCCTCCCCCTGGGGGCTTCGAGGGATTAAGTCATTCTAAAAGACATAGTTATAATATTTTCGACCATGCTGAACAAAATGGTTATCTCAAAATTTTGATCGGGTGACTTTGGGAAGAAAACTAGCGTGGGAGGGGGCCTAGTTGCCCTCTATTTTTTGGTCACTTAAAAATGGCACTAGAACTTTTAATTTCCGTTCCAATGAGCCCTCCCACAATATTCTAGGACCACTGGGTCGACACAATCACCCTTGGGGAAAAGAACAATAAAAAAACAAAAAAAAAAAACACGCATACGTGATCTTTCTTCTGGCAAAAAATGGAAGATTCCACATTTTTGTAGATAGGAGCTTGAAACCTCTACAGTAGGGTTCTCTGATACGCTGAATATGACGGTGTGATTTTCATTAAGGTTCTATCACTTTTGGGGGGTCTTTCCCCCTTTTTTAGAAAATCAGCCAAATTTTCTCAGGCGCTTAACTTTTGATTGGTAAGATTAAACTTGATGAAAGTTATATATTTGAAATCAGAATTAAAATCTGATTCTTTTGATGCATATATTGGTATCAAAATTCCGTTATCACGGAATCACAGTTCGTTATTACAAACTGTTTGATCACAGATACCTGAGAGATAAAAAAAGAAATTTGATTAGATAAAAGTTAAAAATCCAAAATGAAAGTTTAAGTCAAATTTAAAGCAAAGTCATATAAAAGAAATATATAAGGAGATCTACTGCCCTCCCCTTTTTACAACACTATTTATTCTGAACTTTTAATGTATTACAAGAACCTTAACAATTATAATCTCAATAAAGCACGAGCTAAACTTTACTTTTCGCACATAAGTTAGCCGTATCTCTACTATACAGGTTAATTTTAATTCATTTCAACGTTTACTGGCACTTTTTTTATTTAAGAAAATATTTTTGAATTAATTTCCATTTCTTTTTCTTATGTTGCATCCATAGCTCTATTAAGTTAGGAGAACTTTCCTTTGGGTTAAATTGTGGTATATGTAGGGAAAGAACCTTCTAGAAATACAATCACCTATAAAAATATGCCTTCCTAAGAATAACTGCTAATTTTGCATGGAACGCCCTAATTCCCCACTGGGAAGCATTGTGGTCTCTCAGTCTACAAGATAATATAAACAGATATTTCTAAATTGATTTGAAATTTTTGAATTTTACGCCTGGTAGTATCTTGGTCCTTTTTGGGTCGAATTTGTTGTTTTCTGCCCAAATTGACAAAACACTTACTTTGCTATAGTGTGATCACTTGTATTATTTTCCAAGGGCCCAGAAACTTTCAGCTACTTTCAAATGACTTTCTCTTTCCATGCTCTACGGCAACTAGTTTTATCGGACTAGTTTTAACGGAAATGCAGAAACTTCTGCAAAAGCGGCGCAATTGCTGGACACGATGAACCAGTCACAATTTGTTGTGTGTCTCCATGTGGTCAAAGAGCTTTTCTGTCTTACACTTCTACTGTGCAAGACTCTTCAGTCAGTTGACTGTGATTTGGCAGCTGCGTGCAGGGACATGGAAACTGTCCTGTCAAAAACAAAGGAAATGCAAGGAAATGCTGTTGCTGTTTTCAAGTCTATTTTCGACGAAGCTCAGCGTTTTGCCAGCGACTTAGGACTGACGATGACTCGTCCAAGGACGAGAGGTGGCCGGAGTATGCATGTAGACTATCCAGACCTTCTCAACCACTATAGAACCTCGCTCTTTATTCCTTTCCTGGACCACTTCACTTCCGAGCTGAAACAACGATTTGTGCTTCACCAGAAACTGCTGTCAAATCTCAGCGTCCTTTCTCCTACCAAAATTATTTCTGTCCATCTGAAGGCATTAAACCTGGAGTCATTGGTTGAATTGTATGGCGATATTCTTCCCGAGCCAGACTGTCTAAAGCAAGAAATTAAGCTATGGCGCATCAAGTGGGAGAATGTTCCGGTATCAGAGAGGCCTACTTGTGCTGTGTCTTCACTTCAGGCATGCGACGCCAAATTTTTTCCAAATGTTTTTCTTCTTCTGGCTTTTCTTGCAACGTTACCTGTTAGCACTGCTACTCCGGAAAGAAGTTTCTCAACGCTTAGAAGGCTCAAAACCTGGCTGAAAAATTCAACAGGAGAAGAACGATTGAGTGGCTTAGCCCTCCTTGCAGTCCAAAGGGACGTTGACATCTGCCCTGACAAGGTCATCGACATTTTTGCAGGAAAAAAACTCGTCGCCTGGATTTTGTTTTATAGATATTCGCCCTTACTTTTAGCAAAAAAAAAACAAAAAACAACTAAAATGTATATAGACTACTTCTACTATTTGGCTTCTTTTTGCGTTAACTGTTTTTGCAGTCTCCAAAAAAAAATTAGCTTGTATTATTTAACTGTATGTAAATACTTGTCTTGTTTTTGAGTTACAAAAAAAAAAAAAAAAAAAAGAAAAAAAAATAAAAAATAAAAAATGCCCCTTAAAGATACGAAAGTATGCCTAGTGGACGCGTCCTCGTTCGCAATGGGGCGGACTAACGGTCTCGAGCTAACGTAACGTTGCTCGAGGATGTTAGACAAAGTCCACGGGAAAAAAACGGGTACCCCCCCCCCCCCGAACAAAAACCCTGTAATAAAGTTAAATATATAAAAAATAAATTAAAATGAAAAAAATAATTAGTAAACATTTCGCGTAATTATGCTTCGCGAGACAACTAGGATACTCTGTATGTTTGAAGTTAGGGGCTTTGAACGTTGGTTAAAATTTCTGAAATTTTAAATTTCCATTTAGTATTTCCATCAATATTATAACCCCTCCTTTTCTGTATGAATATCTGTCCTCATCAAAATCAAACAAAATCATCAAATGTCCTCATCGTTTTAATTTCTTCTCATCTGTTAAGTATCCATCCTCATTAAACTCCTTTGATAGCATCACATGCAAAAAGTGAGTAATTTCATAGATATATTTCAATAAATGCAATATGTTTTATGTGCTATAATATATCAGTAAATATTGCTATGTATCTATTAGATAATTATATTATATGTTATATTTTATAACATGTCATATTATGAACTAATAAATTTTCAAATAGGAATAAATCCATTTATTTAAACAACGAAAAAAAAAGATACAAAAGTCCATATATTTCGATCACATATACAGCAATCGTCATCAGGAGAATTACTAACATGATATAATTGAAACTTGCATATTAATACACAAACACACACACACACACACACACACACACACACACACACACACACACACACACACACACACACACACACACACACACACACACACACACACACACACACACACACACACACACACACACACACACACACACACACACACACACACACACACACACACACACACACACACACACACACACACACACACACACACACACACACACACACACACACACACACACACACACACACACACACACACACACACACACACACACACACACACACACACACACACACACACACACACACACACACACACACACACACACACACACACACACACACACACACACACACACACACACACACACACACACACACACACACACACACACACACACACACACACACACACACACACACACACACACACACACACACACACACACACACACACACACACACACACACACACACACACACACACACACACACACACACACACACACACACACACACACACACACACACACACACACACACACACACACACACACACACACACACACACACACACACACACACACACACACACACACACACACACACACACACACACACACACACACACACACACACACACACACACACACACACACACACACACACACACACACACACACACACACACACACACACACACACACACACACACACACACACACACACACACACACACACACACACACACACACACACACACACACACACACACACACACACACACACACACACACACACACACACACACACACACACACACACACACACACACACACACACACACACACACACACACACACACACACACACACACACACACACACACACACACACACACACACACACACACACACACACACACACACACACACACACACACACACACACACACACACACACACACACACACACACACACACACACACACACACACACACACACACACACACACACACACACACACACACACACACACACACACACACACACACACACACACACACACACACACACACACACACACACACACACACACACACACACACACACACACACACACACACACACACACACACACACACACACACACACACACACACACACACACACACACACACACACACACACACACACACACACACACACACACACACACACACACACACACACACACACACACACACACACACACACACACACACACACACACACACACACACACACACACACACACACACACACACACACACACACACACACACACACACACACACACACACACACACACACACACACACACACACACACACACACACACACACACACACACACACACACACACACACACACACACACACACACACACACACACACACACACACACACACACACACACACACACACACACACACACACACACACACACACACACACACACACACACACACACACACACACACACACACACACACACACACACACACACACACACACACACATACATACCACACACACACACACACACACACACACACACACACACACACACACACACACACACACACACACACACACACACACACACACACACACACACACACACACACACACACACACACACACACACACACACACACACACACACACACACACACACACACACACACACACACACACACACACACACACACACACACACACACACACACACACACACACACACACACACACACACACACACACACACACACACACACACACACACACACACACACACACACACACACACACACACACACACACACACACACACACACACACACACACACACACACACACACACACACACACACACACACACACACACACACACACACACACACACACACACACACACACACACACACACACACACACACACACACACACACACACACACACACACACACACACACACACACACACACACACACACACACACACACACACACACACACACACACACACACACACACACACACACACACACACACACACACACACACACACACACACACACACACACACACACACACACACACACACACACACACACACACACACACACACACACACACACACACACACACACACACACACACACACACACACACACACACACACACACACACACACACACACACACACACACACACACACACACACACACACACACACACACACACACACACACACACACACACACACACACACACACACACACACACACACACACACACACACACACACACACACACACACACACACACACACACACACACACACACACACACACACACACACACACACACACACACACACACACACACACACACACACACACACACACACACACACACACACACACACACACACACACACACACACACACACACACACACACACACACACACACACACACACACACACACACACACACACACACACACACACACACACACACACACACACACACACACACACACACACACACACACACACACACACACACACACACACACACACACACACACACACACACACACACACACACACACACACACACACACACACACACACACACACACACGCATGCACAAGCATGCACACAAAGCATGCAAAATTTGTTTGGTATAATTATTCTGCATATTAGATAGATAGACAAATAAGTGTATTTTGAAGCCAAATAAACGGTCATGAATACAGCAAAATAACATAAATGAAAGGCACAGAGAACATAAACTTTGATCAGCGATCCTCATAAAATACTGCATTAACCTAATAATAGTATCTAATACTTGGAAAAATGGTAATTTAAAAAAAAAAAAAACTTAACACTTTAAAAGAAAAACACTTAAATGAAACAATACATTGACTTTATACTGGGATTCTTTTTTTTTTTTTTTTCTAGTCAACAAAATTTCCAGATCGCTCGCTATTCTACTGTAATTTTGTAGTGGCTGTATACCTAGAAAGAATTGTTTTCTGATTTCAAACTCTCCAAGTACTTTACCCCCGGTAAATACCCCCCCCCCCTGGAAAAGAAAACATTCGAAATTTGAGAATTTTATTTGAGTTTTATTGTTTTTAATTTCCGTATGGGGAAGGAGTTTTGTTACTTGTGTATTTTACGCAAATCACTCAAGTTTACGCTGTGTAAAAATCAAGAACAAAACCGGTTCTTTGTTAATTTTTTCAACTTAGCGCGAGACAAGACAAGTGACAGAATATATGGGAAATATATAATTTGGGCTATATATTTGCACATAGGGGGGGGGGGGAGGGTATAAAATATTTGGATAGTTTAAAGTCAGAAAATAATTCTTTCGTGTTTTTCCCAAGCGTTAAATACCTTTTTTTTCAATGACCATTTTTCCAAGTATTAAATACTATTATTAGGTTAATATAGTGTTTCATTTGTGTTTTATGATGATCGCTCATCAAAGTTTATGCTATTTGTGCCTTTCATTTATTTTATTTCACTTTGTTCATGGCCGTATATCTGGCTTTAAAATACACTTATTTATCTATCTATCTAATATGCAGAATAGTTGTACCAAACACATTTTGCATGCAGACCCGCTATAATCTACCCCCCCCCCCTGATTTGCAAATCTATAGCCCAAATTTATTTCTAGACTAACGAAGAAACTAACAAAAAAAAACAAGTGTGTTCTCGAATTTTACACAGCGTAAACTTGAGTGAGTGGCACATATTACACAAATACCAAAATACCTTCCACCTACGGAAATAAAAGAAATAAAACTCAAAATAAATTCTAAAGTTTAGAAAGCCTTATTTTCCACGGGGGGGGGGCGTATTTTCGAGGGGGGGGGGGTATTTACCGAAGGGCATTTTCCGGGGGGTATTTTCCGCGGGGTGGTATTTTCTGGTGGTTTTTTTCCTAGGGGGGTATTTTCCTGGGGGCATTTTGCGACGGGGGGGGGCAATTTCCTGGGGGTATTTTCAGCGGGGGGGGTATTTTCCGCGAGGGTATGTTTCGGAGGGGTAATCGCAGGGCAGGGGGGGGTAAATGCCGCCTACTACCCTCCATGTCCCCTTTCCGGCATACCTAGATTATATGATTCTTCTTGACCTCCATCTTGTTGTGGTACTCCATCTTGTTGTCTTTTATTATTTAGCTTTGACGCCAGAAGTAAAAGTGGTACGCTACATTGGTCTGAGGCACCGATCAGTCGGAGGTGGCACTTCTTCTCCAATGCTGAACCAGCGGTTCTTAAAATAGCCCAAGTCGAGCTTTCTGACATGGGGGAATATAGATGCCGCGTAGACTTTAAGAAGGCAAAAACAAGGAACACTTTTTTTAATGTCACAGTCATAGGTAAGAATATTCTCATTGATTTGGTTTTACAGAAAGCTTAGGCAAAAAATCGGCAGATTTTATTTCACACCAACCGTATTAATCATGTTATTTGAATTACAGCGGCGTTCATTATAAGAAAATAATGTGGAAGGGGTAAATGTATTTTTAAAAATTTAAGGTGGGAGGGGCAAATTTTTTTTTTAATTTTCAAAGAAAATACCAAAAAGAAAAGGCATTTTCCAATGAAAATACCCCAAGCAAACTTATTTTTCTAAATTTAGGGGCGAGCAAAAAATCATGTGGGCAAATAGCCCTCCATCTTTCGATTGACACCACTGTCGAAATATATCAGACTAAATATATTAATAAAATCAAGCTTAGTAATAAAAAAGAAGGGTATATAAATGCTAAGTAACATCAAATACATCTTTTCAGTATAACTAAAATATTACATTAAATGTGATGTTGTCTAGGTATACTTAGTCTAGGGTAGCATGTCACAACTTAGATCAATAATTCTTTAGCTCCTATATTTAAAAGAATATGTCTTTCAACAGAATTTATTGGTAGTAACCGATAAAATGGTAATCCCCAGTTACCGATAAATACTTGTAATAATTGCAGCGCTCATGTCATTATTAGATGACAGTTTATGAATTAAGATGGAACTCTTTGCAGCAATTATGCCATATAGTAAAGTTTGGTTCATATATTGTAGAGCTATTTTTAAAGATTGGAAATCCAAACCCCCTTGTTCAGGTTCCAAGCCGTAGGAAATGATAACAGTCTCAGGGTTCAACCCCCGTCCTTCTGCATTTGGTTCTAAGTTTTATGTTGGTCCTTACTTTCAGTTGGAAAAAAACTTGTTTTTTGTTTACTGTCCGATCGTTTTTTAAATAATGCCGAAAATCTTGCTCCCCCATTGAAAATTCTCTCCTCATGAAAAATAGCTCCATGGAAAGTTCCTTCTACGTAAAATATCCCCCGCCAGGAAAAATCTCCCTCAGAAAATATCATACTTACCGAAAGTTCCTCCTGGAAAATTTCTTGCGACGATTCCGGCAGAAATCTTTTTCCTAGCTCCCCTCCGTAGAAACATTTTCCTTTAAATCCCCTCCCCTCTCTAGTAGAAAATTGCTCTAACAGAAAATTCCTCCTGGAGAATTGATTCCGTGTAAAACTACCCCAAGGAGAATTTCTCCAGTGGAAAATTCCCGCCGACAGAAAGATTCTGTAGAAAGTTCTAATCCGGTGAAAATTTTCCCCGGGCAATTCTTCCTATCATCTCCACAAGTAAAATTGATTCGGAAAAGAGAAAGTATGACAAAAAAAAAAAAAAATTGTGTAGGAATTCGGGCAAATTCCCCAGCGGAAAATTTCTCCCAGAAAGTCCAACCCCCAGAAAACTTTCCTTTCCACAGAAAATTCTCCCCTTTGAAAGTCTTCCTAGGAGAATCCCCCCCCCCCCCAGGATCGGTCTTTATGGTTCCCAATGACAAATACTATACGTAAACAATGAGCAAATTTCATGACTTACATACCTTTTCCCAGGTGCTGTGGGGGGGGGGGTCATATTATCCCCAAAGTCATAGATACTTAATCTTTAAAATATGTTGAACAAACTGGCAATCTTAAAATTTTGATCGGAGGACTTTGGAAACAAGGGGGATGGGGACTAGCTGCCCTCCAATCGTTTTAATAACTTAAAACAGGAAATAGAGCTTCTAATTCTAACAAAAAAAAGCAACAAAAAACAAACCAATAAACATGCATCCGTGGTCTTTCTTCAGGCAAAAAATATAACTTCTATATTTTCGCAAATGGGAGCCGGAGACCTCTACGGTAGGGTTCTCTGATACGCTGAATCCAATGGTGTTATTTTCATTAATGTTGCTTGATTTTTGGAGCGTGTTTCCCTTTTTTTGGAAATCAGGTAAATTTTCCCAGACTCGTGGCTTTTGATGGGTTATACTAAACTTAATGAATCTTATATATTTGGAATCAGCAATATAATCCAAATCTTTTAATGTATCTATTGATATGAAAATTCCATATGTTATAGTTTCGGTAACTATTGAGCCGCGTCACTCCTTACAGTTCATTACCACGAACTGTTTGAAATAGATTGAACTCGTCGAATACAATTTGATCCTGGGAAGTTTCCGTTTTATTGGGCTTTCTAACTTTGGCTAATGCTAAGCCAGGAGATAATAATTCAAGAAGAATCATTATACAGTGGAACAGAGGGATTAGTTTATTACATGTGAAAGAAATGGTGTCATACCTAAAGGTAGTATATTTTAGATTTAGGATAGAAAACATTCAAAAAACCTTAAAAAATTGGCAATATTTGGAGAAAATATAGCAAACTTTATTTGGCAATTGTTTTCTTTTCACCTTTTTGCCCCCAGTTTAGAAGAACTCTCTACTATTAAAAAAAATATATGTTTAAAACATTTATATAGTTTTTCTAGTACTTTTTCCTTATAGGAACAGGAAGCATAAAAAAATTGGTGGTAAAAGGCACATTGAATGAATCTGATTTTTGTACTGATTCTAAAATGATTCTAAAATATATTAAGTGATTCTAAAATTCTAAACCCCAGTTCCATGACGATTCTCACTGGCTTACCCACCCGTAAAACTTAATGCTTCCAAAATTTGATTAATTAAACTCTATACTATAGATTGGTATTTAAAAATATTGAAGACTTTTTTTTACTCATGGGAATTTCCAAGTAAACAATGTAAATTGAGGTTTAACCGTTGGAACATAAAACTGACAGGGGAAAAATTTTCTTTCGGAGCTCTGAGGTAATTTGTCCTTTCAAATGCTAGCTAAATCTTGCCATTGATTTACAATTTACAGATAAAGTTACTTCAATTTTGCAGTTCAAAAAGCTTTAACTGTTCTAATTATACGACCCCTGTGTTAGGTTAGTCTGTTTTCAATGGCAGTAATTTCGCGAGAGCAGTGGGAATTTGGGCCAGGGCGAATAAAAAGAATTTTGTACAGAAGTTTTGGCAATTCCCCAAGTGTAAAATTTCTTCGGAAACGTCCATCTTCCAGAAACTTGCCTTCCCACAGAAAATTATCCCTGTGGAAAATACCCCCTCCCTAAAAAAACAAATAAATGTTTGTGTACTTCCCAATAACAAATAATATACCTAAAAAATGGGCAAATTTCATGACTTATGGACCTTTTTCCTGGGGCTTTTTTTGGGGGGGGGGGGGGTCATTTTATCCCCAAAGGAAAAGTTACAGGACCTTTCAAGTATCCTGACAAAATCACCACTTTAAAATTCTGATCGGACGAGTTTGGGGAAAAACAGACTTGGGAAGGGGACTAGTTGCCCTCCAATCTTTTTTGTCACCTAGATAGGACAATATAACTTTTAATTCTCATCCAAATTAGTCCTTTCCCAATATCCTAGGACTATTGGTTTGATGTGATCACCGTTAGAGTCCGTGTTCCTTATTATCAAATGAATGTCCTTTTTCTCTCATACATAGATTCACCTATGATACAGTTTTTTTATTTGCACGTTTAAATATCGGAGAGGTTAGCCTGTTTTCAATGGCAGTAATTTCAAAAGAGGGAGTAAATTGGTTTGTATTGCAGTTCCATTTTAGTCCTTTCACATGCTGGCTGAATCTTGCCATTGATTTACAATTTATGGATAAGTACAAGGCCGCATCCAGATGGGGGTTAGACAGGTTTTAACCCCCCGCGAAATGTTTGTCCGACTGGTAAAAACGTAACAAAAATGAACATAAATATATTTTTGATGCGTTTTTAAAGTTTTCTTTGTAAAACCCCCACTGAAAAATTCTTTTGTAACCCCTCCCCCTCCCGCAAAAAATTGCTGGATACGGCCCTGATAAAGTTACTTTCTCTTTGCCAAATCAAATTTACATTTGAAGATGAATTGTCCTGGGGGAATTCTCACCGGGTATGAATTGTCTAGAAGATCTTTCCGTAAGGGGGACTTTTCCATGGAGAAATTCTCCATGGGAGAGCGGGATAAATTCTTCAGAGGGATTTTCTGTGGAAGCAAGTTTCTACTATGGGGGGAGGGCCCCACGGGAAAAAATTTTCGCGCAGGAGGTTAAAATATTAAAATATTTTCCAAATGAAAGTGTGCTAATGAAAAATTTTCAGCAGGAATCGTCCGCAAGAAATGTTCCGGGGGGGGGGGGGTATGTTCAGCGATAATGGAGGGTTGTGGGAGGGGATTTTCCTGGCAGAAGGGGGGATATTTTACACAGAATAAAATTTCTATGGAGGGATTTTCCGTGCAGGAAAGAATTTTCCATGAAGGAGGAATCAGGTTTCCCGGCGTTATCTAAAAAACGATCAGAAATTAAAAAAAAGAATCAACTGAAATAAGGAGCAACATTGAAAACTTAAAACGAACAGATTTTAGTTCACATGTATGGGGGGTTGCCCCCTCCTCAATTCCTCACTCCTTACGCTAAACTTTGATTTTTTGTCCCAATTCTTTGAGAACGAGCCCTAAAACACAAGGGCCGTTTAATTAGAACTATAAGAGGTATTTTTTGAATACTAAAGAACCTTAGCGTGATAAACAAGGTATTGGGGAGGGGGAAACACCCTTCATATACAAACTAATTTCTATTCCTTATACGTTTTGATGCTGCTTCTTACTTTCAGTTCAAAAAACTTTTTTATGTTTAATTTCAAGAACAATTTACATTTAACCATTCACACCATATGCGGACTATAGACTATAGTAGATACACAGAAATCCTAGCACTTTTTTATAACATCACGAATCGATACAACCTAATTTTCAAAAATTTATCATATTCATTAGGGCTCTCTTGGCCTGGCATACAGGTAACTTTGAAGTTATTGGGACAAAATAATCTGTGGTTTTCAAGTTTCCATTTGGAAAAAAAAAACGTTGTTAGTTCCTTTTTGCCACTTCTTTGTTCCGACCTTTTTTTTATTACGGCCGTCTTGTCCCCGGAAACTCTGGCTGTGAGTTTGAAAATACTCAAGGAGTACACATTTATGTCGGCCCATTCCCGGGTCTGCTAATTCTTATCCCGTCACAACGAAAATGCATGTTCCCCTTACAATAGGCTAACCCATGCAGCGATTGTTGAAAGTACCAAGCCATCGCAATGCTCCTGAGTTAAAGTTTTTCTTGCTCATTAGGGTTCACTGGGCTCCAGGGATTGATGGTTTGAGTTTCATTGTTTTAAAAAAAAAAAAAAAAAAAAAAAAAATTGTTGGCCTGTTTTACGGTCCAATTTTCAGGAAAATGAATTTGTTTTTGAATTAGGGTCCATCTTGACTGAGAAAATTAAGATGTAAATTTTAATATTTGCCATTTTGGGACGTCATGGCCGTCAATCTATAATTCTCTTACATTACGGTTCCTTTGGCCTAAGAACTTACAGTGACAAGTTTCAAAAAATTTAGAAGAAAATTAGCCTTTCTCAGGAGAACTAACTTTTTTTTTCAATTTTTTCTTATGATTTTGAGTTTTCTTGACCTAGAGAGTTAAGGATACAAGTTTTGTTCTCATGAGGAAAAAAAATGTCTGTCCTAGTCGGGCTTATTCTTGTGGCCCATTTTATCTATTTGGTTCCCCTTTGTTCACGTACTTACGGCTGCAAGTTTAACAAGTATCACAGACAACAGCATTTGGGTGCATTTTTGTGCCCTCAAGCACCCCTCCTCCAATAGCAATTTAGTTTCACCAGCCATTAAAATCTTTTGGTGTGAGGAAAGACCGAATTAGCCCACCATTAATGACAAAAAGTGGGAAATTGGTTTTAATGAAATAGTTGGCCTCTGAATCTTAAACAGCTATTTCATCCAATCTAAAATCTTCGCTCAGCGTCCTAAGTGTCCTACGTCTCAAAGCGTTCTCGAAGGCTAAGGCCCCAGGGTCTGGAGATTTTTACTTTGTAGTAGGAATGTACTTTGTACCAAAGTTTTTGGAGTAAGATATAGCGTGACGTAGACTAAGGTCTTTGTAGGAACTTTATTTCAACAATATATTAAATATATCTTGATCATTAAGCCTGGGTATTGGAGAATGCTTGGGTGGGAAGTCTTTTCCCAGGAACCTTTTTTAGCCCACCTATTGTACTTACTAAATGATTCCGTAAATATTATGAGCATTAAAAGTTACAACACATATGTATTTGTGAATTAAAAGGGAAGACACTGGAATCTAGGGTCTTGGTTAGAACAATCCATAGTGTATAGACCAAAGAACCTTTGGATGTTTGACCTAGTCTCATCGCCTTGGGGTTTAAAAAATCTAAAAGGACTAGTGGCGTCAATTTACGAAAACAAAGGGGGCTGGGGTGAGTTCAAAATCAATTTTTCAAAATCTAAGAGGGAAAATGTTGTTGTTTCTCTTCATTTTATATAATCAACATATCAAAACTGTCTTGTTCACAATCTAGAGAGATCAAATACCCCTCCCCCTGTCACCAACAGTTGCTCTTGGAACGAATTATTAAGAATTTAAAATTAAACTTGAAACAGAAACCTCACTGTTCTCAATGTGCATTTCCTAGTTGACAGTAGGCACGAGTCATAAGGCTTGGTCTTAATTATGATTTTCTGTCACTAATAATGTATAATCCAAGGATGTGATTTTTTCTTTGAAAATTTCAGTTCCTCCGCATGACCTTATTATTCTGGACGAAATTGGGGAAGCCGTCAATTCAATAGCTGGTCCTTACATTGAAGATGAAGAATCCACTTTTCTTTGTGTTGCCGCCGGAGGTAACTTCCTTCGATTTTTCAGACAAGAGCGATTTTTTTTTATTTATTTTCAATGGGAATAAACAGTTAAATTAACGCTTATAACCAACGAGAATTATCTGTTGTAGGAGGGAACTAACAGTCCCTCAACCTTCGAATTTTAGATATAAAGTTTGTCTAATATATTCCTGAATTCAATTTAGAGATTTTATCTACCAACTGTCCTTCAGAATTTTCGATCTAAAAGATCCACTATTAAAATAAAAAGCAAATCTATAATACATTTCATTATTGAAGATTTGGCATAAAAAACAATGTACTTTTATCGCATTGCGTTTGTGTAATTAAATAAGATCATAGGTGCAATGAATGCTATTGCCTGGTTGATATGTATAAACTTTAGTAGGCTATGTACAATATACATTTTGAATATAAAGTTAATCCTGGCGCTAAAAGTAACCTCACCGTTAGCGCCAAAAACAAAGGTGTCCGTGGTAAAATGAACATATGCATATAGTACTGGGAGCCCGGTTGCATCGCCGCCGGGCCCCAGTACTCGGCACGCGGCAGGTATGTATATATGGATTCTCATTGTCGCTTGTCTTCTAACCGCATCCTCTTCTTGATGTCATGGCGTCACCATAGGTTCGATAAAACAACCCTGGGAAAAATATGATTTTTTTCTTAAAGTTGTGACCTATTTAGATCGTTCTTGTGACCTGAAATGTCAATGATTTAACTAATTTCGAGGAAAAAATCTCTAAAGACATACATAAAGAATTATTAATCGTTTTAATTCATTAAAAAAAAGAAGCTTAATTTTAACGATAAGACGCTTTGTTGGTGGTTGTCAGGGCTTCCTTCCACACTTTATTATATGCTTGTCGTTCATTTTCAGGTGGTAGCAGAACTTTTAGGCTACGTTTTCTTTTAACACGAGAAAATGCAACGTATAACATACACCTTTGGTAAAAAAAAGGAGAACCAAGGTCAAAAGTTTGCCCTTGTGAGTTATGTATAGTCATGAGAAACACGTGTCAAAATGGAAATTGATGTCGTTGAAAAGTACATCCAAGTTGACCTTTCCCAGAGTCAACTGTAACTCGAGAAATCTGAACTTCGTTTCGTGATTTTTCCCCAGTAATTGTATTCGCCTTAATTATGTTGTTACTTAATTCAGTAACAATAAGGTGGGTCCCCTTACACATCTGTTCTGAAATATCTAAGCTGCACAAAAGCATAACTATTGTATTTTTCTTTATTTTTAAGTCATGTGGTGGCAAAACTACTGTGTCAATTGAATTGAGGAATTCTGAAGTAAATTCAATTCCTCCTTTTTCTTTATCTTTTATAGAATCGTAACTTTTATACGATTTGTGTTCTCCTGGGAGGTGATTGACAATTTTCGCATTTATTTTGTTAACTTCTTTGTTGATTGAAGCTAAAATTACTCGGTTCTTCCTTAAATTGAAACTTTGTTAAGAAAAACATTCTCCAAATACTTGCTCAGTTAAATGGCCACTGGAAATTATATCCCCCGGTAAATCCCGGTTAAAGTGATTTTTAGAAAAATTTCCATTTCTCAGCTCGAAGATGTATTTCGAAAATCTTTCCTGTTCAGGATCGACTCGTGTATTTTTCCCGAAGGAAATATGTTTGAAATACTTCCAAAGATGACTTCTTCTTGTTGAAAAGTCGAGTGTTTCACTGCGGTTGCTTCGGGGTTGAACTGGTAAACACTGCCGGAAATCACCTCCAGCGACTAAAATTTTCCCACCAAATGACAAGTTTGGATTTGCAATGGACCACAACAACTGATCCACATTTTGTAAGCCATATTTGGGAAGGATGGGTGCTTCGTCAAGTAGGAAAACTTCTACTTGAGCTAATTCTAAATATTTGTTAAAAACAGGTTTTATACTGGGATTTGAATCTGAGGAAAGTGGAACTGTCAAGCCAAAGTATCTAGTATTACCGGTACAAAGTATCACCGGTATCGCTTGGTTCATCTATGAAAAAACATTTTTTTTTTTCATCATAATTAGGATCATTGACAGTCTGTAAAATATTATTTGAGCTGTTTTCCTTGCAAAAGCCGATACATATTACCTCCAGTTCCAGCTGACTCACTAGAATATAGAAATTCCAAGTTTTGGTCATTTTTGTTAGTCTCAATTTTGTCCATGCCATATCGTTCCACCCGCAAAAAAACAACATTTCGACTGTCTATCGCCATCTTATTTAGTTTTGGGAAACCGAAGCGGCACTGGAACTTTCATTTTTAGCGATCACAAAACTTGCATTTGGATTTAAATCCCCACACGGAATATGAATGATCCGTTTAAAGACTAATTCTCTTGATTAAATATCGTCGGAATTTGCAATTTCAGCTGAAATAAAATCATTAATTTCGACTGGATTATGGATTCGATCCTGAGGACTCATGATAAATTGCAAATGTATAAGGGGTAGTCCATGTTTTTTAAATTCAATCGTATACAAATATGCTGCCACCTTTCCAAATATCTACCCCTTATTAATATCATTGATTTTATCGTCGAATTTTTGGTTTTGCAATTCGAGTAACGAGATCGGGACGATCTTGAGTGGACTGTTCTATAATAAAACTATCATCATAAAATTAGCGATATGATATCTCGCTAATTCAAGCCGTGTTATATGTGGACGACCCACAAAAGGTGCATGAAGTAGCACACCTCTTGTTTGCCCATCCTGAAGTTCCAGCAGGATAAAACATTGGGTAGGTAAAGGGTTCAACACAATTGTCGGCTTTTTTTTAAAATGACAAGATTTTTGCCACGTTGTTTTGCGACCATTTCATTTGTTGGAAAACTATGGTCAGCATTAAGAGTAAACAGAGCGCATACTTCATTACACACAGGAGATTTGAACCGTGTATAATCTACACTATCTGTCTACACTATCATCTACACTATCATCACTATCATCTACACAATCTACACTATCATCTCCAGAAATGACCGAAAACAGTGTCATATGGGACTTAATGATGGCGTTATCAAAACGTAGCTAGAGATGGAACTTTGATATGATCAGGAACTTTGAGTTGGGCTATTAGACAACCCTGTATGCTATTGCAATAGCCTGCTAGTTCTGATAGTCAGAAGATAATTTATGAAACTTGTGTCTGAATCCACTGCCTGATTACCAGTTATTGGTCCCTTTCTAGTTAGACTGTTTCACATACAGGAAAATACCTCCGGCTTTTTCTTGGTTGGAACAGTAATGAAGGTACCGCAAGGAATCAGGTATGAGAGTCACTAAAATATGACATAATACCCAAAAAACTTTTCAGAAGATACAGTTGTTTTTTCTTTTAGTTAGAACATAGAAGTGTCATATTATTTTGTATATGAGTATGCGGATTTTGTCAGAAAGTAAGGTTTATTTTTTAATATTATGTTTTGTTACTCAGCAATTGCACGTATGTATAACAATTAGCTTTCAAATGAGCCTTTATATATTTGTTTATAATGTTAAGTGCTCAATTAGCGGTGACAAAAAAAAGAAAAAAAAAAGAAAAAAGGAGACACATAGCTGCGCTCCATGCGAAGAAAGTGATCTTCCTTTTTACTCAAGAATGGGGACTGCAATTCCCTCCTTTTTCTTTGATCTGTAATGGAAATTCAATGACACTGTTTTCATTTCAATTGCACGCAATTTTTTTGGAGTTTCAGGCTGCTTTTCAAAATTCTCATAACTTTGTTGTCGCTACGAACTTTTTATCATTAAGATTATTCAAAATAATAGTTACCAATGCTGAAATCAACTTTAAATGGCAATTCTTCCTCACTTGACAGTTTTCTGTTTTAATACGGTTAAAAATTCCGATACTATGGGCCAGAGTACGTTCCTCACCAGGTTTCCCCTTCGGGCGTAACCATGTTTTAGTATATCTGAGGCATGTAGTTTTAATTGTAATCCCAAAAATATAAAACTAACTCATCAATACGAACTTACGATCCTCAGAAACCTTGCTGACTTTTTGAAAAAGGAGGAAGTCATCCCCACGAAGCTAAATGATCCTGATAAAATCCCTCGGTCAAGTTCAACATTTCAAATAACCTTATTACAGAGGTTTCAAGCCACTCTCTAAAAACTGCATAATGTGGATTTTTGTCGATAAGGATGGTCAAACATATGTGTTATTTTTTTTTGTTTTTTAAGGGGTGATTGTGTCAATTCAGAGATCGTGAATTATAGGGATATGAGGGGACTCATTCCAGTGGGCATCGAAAGGCCTAGTGTTCTTTTTGAGTAGCATAAAAGATTGGGCCACTGCAGCTTTTTTGGAACTGTGTGATGTAGGGGAAGAAAGTTTGTCTCAAGGATTGCTAAAATACAATCAAGTGATTTGGAGATAGCTGGAAATTACCTGAGATTGATCGATTGGAAATTACAAAAGAGCTACGGGCAAATCTTTCCAGTTTTATAGGTTACAATATCCCACTGTACTACTAAACATACATGCTGTTCAGACTAAACGCTTAAGATAGAAAATTACTTAAGGGCTTATTTCTGCTGAGATGACTCCTTTAAGGTTTCAAGAAATTATGCACCGTGGCGCAAAGTTTTGTATTACTTGTTTGGGAAGAGTCAATTGATTTATCTGTTATTGGGGAAGGGGTGTCTGAAGCCTCAAAGGTACTTTTTTTATGTCTAAAATGTATTTCTACAGGAAACCCCTACCAGCACCCCCAAAACAGCCGAAAACACAGTGGCCGGTTGTTCCACATGAGTTTGCACTGCTTAAAAGGTAGTAAGCCTTACTTAGACTTGACTTAAGGCTCCTGCCAAGGGTTCGGTGTAGATAACGATGAGACTAGGTGGCTCTAGGTAGACCTATGGCTTGTCAGGCTCGCAGCTTCTTCCACCGGGATGTGGGCTTGGGTGAGGAATTCGTCAGCTTTGTCTTTCCACCTAGTGGGAGGCGTCCTCTTGGTCGCTTCCATCCGTGTAGGGTGGGGTCAAAGTCGAATGTAACCCGTGCTGGGGCATCGCGTGACATGCAAAGGAGGTGGCCGTACCACCAAACAGTACGCTGGGCAAGCTGCGTCCAGAAAGGAGTTTGTGCCGTACGTGAAAGGTGGGTCTTGTTGCTAACGAAGTCAGTCCAGTGAAGTCCCTTGATTCTTCCAAGATGTTTCGTTTCTGTGACATCGACGGTGCTGAGGATAAATTTTGAAGCTGGCCACTTCTCCGCTCCATGCAGCAGCACGGTGCTGACTGAAGCATTGTAAATGCGTATTTTGGTAAAGCGGTTTATGTTTGGCTTTCGCCAGACGCTGGTAAGCCTCCCAACCAGTGCCGACGCGTTGGCTATTCGAGGTGTAAGCTCTTTTGTGATCAAGCCATCCTTCGACAGAATAGATCCCAGGTAAGTGAAGTCTTCAATAACATCTACTCGGTTGTTTCCGATGTTGACTTCCTTTACAGTAGAACGGGACATGGGGGGCTCAAGTAGCATAACTTTGGTTTTCTGCCAGTTGATCTTCACTCCAACTTTCGAGGCTTCTTCTGAGAGCACCTGGAGAGCTTTGGTGACCTTTTCGACGGTCTTCGCAACTAAAGCTATGTCTTCAGCGAAGTAAGCATCAGAGAGTAGCCGGTCTCCGAACTGAAGACCGAACTGAAGGCAATTCGTCGTGCTGATCATAACATGGTCTATGACGTAGTTGAAAACTCGGGAGCGGTAGCGCAACCTTGCCGGACGCCAGACTTCACCGAGAATGTGGGACTGCGTCTTCCATGGACTTGCACGCAGCTTTCCGTATCCTCATACAGCTTTTCAAAAAGTGAGCAATATTTCTTGGGTAGACCCGTAGTTCTTAGTATCAGCCAAAGTGAGCGGTGATCAATAGAATCGAAGGCAGCCTTAAAGTCCACGAATGTGATATACGGTTTTCGGTGGAACTCTTGCGTCTTCTCGATCAACTGGCGCATAGTGGAAATTTGCTCTGTCGTCGACCTGCCGAGCATGAATCCGGCTTGCTGGACTCTTCTCTTTCTACGTAAAAAGGTGGAACACCTGTCCAGGAGTGACATGGCGAAGAGTTTACCAGGAACGGAGAGAAGCGTGATCCCATCATAGTTGGAGCAGATTTGACGGCTGCCCTTACGTTTCCAGAGCGGCAATATGATGCCAGCATGCCAGTCATTCGGTATGCTTTCCGTCATCCATTCAGCTGAGAAGATTAACTGGAGCGACAGGATCATCGCTGCACCCCGTACTTGAGAAGTTCTGCGGAAATACCACAGACACCGGGGGCTCGATTATTATTTAACGGTTTTACAGAATTTTGGGTCTTAGAGGTGGTAAACGGTTGGGATACGAGGTTGGAAGTAGCCTCGGGTGTGGCCATGGCTGCTTGAATCAGATCTGGGTCGGGATGAGCAACTGCCTTGGCATTCAGAAGCGTTGAGAAGTGACTGCTCCAGGCGGAGAATTGGCCTGTGTCGTCATCCAGCATGCTTCCATCAGCAGACAAAACACAGCTCACGGTGGAAGTCTGCCTTTCCGTCAGCTCACAGATATTTTCGTAAAGGAAGTAGGTGTCTCCTTTATTTGAAGCATCTTCAAGATCGCTGGCTTTCCAGTCAACAAAGGTCTTCCTATCACTGTGCGGTAGGCTATTGCGCAGGCCATTGAGTCGTCTGTACTCTGGCACACTCTGGCCAGTAACAAGTAAATAGTAACATAGTATTACTACTTAGGTTACCATATGAAAGTATAAAACGCTGTCGGTAATGGAAAGAGTTATAAGTTTCATATAAACTTCTAGACCAAATTGTTTCCAGACATTTTAGCACTCAACTGGAAAGCCATTTTAGTATTATTTAAGGTACTTGTCTGTTCAACGAAACGCACTCAATAAGTTAAGTTAGGTTAATCCTAATGAAGTATACGTGAACTTGATGATAAAATAATACTTTAGAAGCAACATTATGGAAATTACGACAAAGAATTGTGGAAAGCAGGCCGCGCAGAACGCGTTATATTAAATACCTAAAACAAGTAAACAACAAGTAACAATTAAATAGACTTTTTTCTTTCTAAGAAGTGAAACTTTTTACTTTAATTTTTAGGGAGTCCTGAACCATCTATAACCTGGGAGAAAAACGGCCTTCCTATCATACGTTCTGAGATTTCTGAAATTCCTTCTTCACAACAAAATTGGATACATGTTTTTCATCATCGCTCTAACCTCCATTCAGTTTTTACTTGTGTAGCTGACAATACTGGTGGTATAAAGCCATTGCGAAAATCATTTACCATTGATATAATGTGTGAGTATGAATAATTTTTTTAGTTAGATTTTTTTGCAAACGTTTGGTGTATTATATATTTTTTTTTATTTATTTTTCTATAGGGTATACATATCTAAGGATTTTTTTTTGGTTTTAGTAATATACTTTTTTAACAAATAAATAATTCTTAAGGATGGATACAGTTGGCGGACTTAACCAACTCTATGAAACAACGGGCTATAGGAATTTAATGCTTAAATTCTACTATTTTGGGCTGTAAAGAGAGAAGACTATGATTGTTTGATCACGTTTTACGGACAAAGGACGATGGGCTACCAAAAAAAGAAAGCTATTGAAAGGAAATTGTCCGGATAGGAGCGTGCATACCTGTTTTAGCTTCAGAAGACCCTGTACTGCGTGAAGTTGGCAGTAGTAGCAGTAACCAATTGATTCTTTTGACACAATTCAAGCGTTAACTAGAAATTTTATACATGTCACTTGATATAGACAAAATATGAAAGAGACATACCAAACCACTTCAATCTATATGAAAAGATTTCAATTTGTCACTCCTTAAAATAGGCTATTCAAAGTAATACTATTTTTTCTAAAATTATTATTTGTCCCAAATTCTCCACTATTTGGTATCATGATTGTGAGGACATATCAGGAATTTTCTTTGAAATTCCTGAAATTTATATTAACTTCGAGCGAACTGATGAATGTTCTCATGATAGAAATTTTGGCACAATAAATAGAGCTTTCATCGTCTATAGGCAGGTAAAATGTAAAAATAAATGATTTCGAAAATAAAATTTCTGTTTTAGAAACTAAACAGAACTAAATATGTATTCCTAAGTACCTACTAACATAGTGTTCCAAAAAATTTTCCAAAATCAATTTTTTCAGATTTCTCGTTTTCGGTGTTACGTGCGCCTATTTATTTGTTGTTTTTTTTCACCAGAGTGGGTAATATAAAAAATTGGTCTTGGAATTTCGGGAACAAGGATCGTTTGAACGGAAATCATAAATTCTATTGCTCCTTTCAAGAGCCAAATGGGAATGGGGAGCTATGCCCTATTTTGCAGTCTTTTCATCCCAGGCACATCGCAGCTAGCTAAGGTGTTATGGCAAAATTTCAAATCAGCTATTGTAATAAATAAAAGCTAACTCACAAAAATGTGTGTCCAAAGGCAGTGCCAATCTAACAGCCTCGGGAGCAAGGACGCATAATTATGAAGAATTGCTTATTTTATGAAAGTCTTTGAAGGATCTTTGTAGAAAGGTTTGCATGTTAAACATTGTTATGGTCAAGTTCTCATTGAGGTTTTCTAAAAAATTATTTTAGTTTTTTCCAAAGATGTTTCCCAAAAACTTCCTCGGCCTATGCAAATGACTAATTTCAAATAAAAATTTGCCGGTGGGTTTACTAGAAAGGTGAAAATGTTAAACTTTGTTGGAAATAAGGTAACACAACAATTTATTACGAAATATTTTTCGGATCCCAGGAATCTTTTTTTTCATTGAAGTGAGCAAATTGTTCAAACAGCTTGTTCTACATGCAATGACTAATTGACAGGCTTAAAGAGAAAGACGCGAGTACTGTAGTATTTTCAATTAAACTCTAGTTTAAATTGTATTATTTAAAATTGAGAGCTGAGCCGAACTGCATCATTGAAGGTCTTGTGGTATATTGAAAAAACAGCCTTTCAAACAGATATTAGACGTTCCAGTGCCCTCTTTTTGTGTGAAAAGCGACATTTTTGTGAGTGACAACCCTATAAATTAAAAGTGAGATTTTGCAACATTTCAAGGTTAAATAATTAGGGTAGATCTGGCTTTGCAAAAGTGAAATGGTCGTGTAGTATTGGCAAAACATTATTTTGGAAAAAGATTGAAAGTTCTAGTGCCCTTTTTATGAGTTAAAAGTGACGTTTTTGTGAGTGACATGTGTATGAGATAATGGTGATAAACTGTATTATTTAAGAGTATGTATTATAATAATAAAATGATAATAATTTATTTTTACCTCTTTTGTTAAATAGCAACAATGCACGAGAGGATTATAAAGAGAGGAAGAAAGTGAGAAAAAACAAGAACAAGCAAAAAGGACAAAAAGAGATTGCTGGTGGAAAAACCATTTCTTTCGAATAGAAATTAAAAGTGCTAGTGCTGTCTGTATGAGTTAATTAAGTAAAAAAAAACAAATCAGTTTTACAACTGAAAGCCGGGAGCAACATTAAAACGAATAGAAATTACTACGTATATGATGAGGGTTGCCCCCTCCTCAACACCTAGCTCTTTACGGTGAAGTCTTTTAGTACTTTTAAGAAAGCTTCATATTGTTCTAATTAAACGACACTTCTGTTTCAGGGTCTTTCTTAAAACTGGGGACAACATTCAAACTTTAGCGTAAAGAGTAAGATTTTGAGGAGGAGGCAACCCCCTTCGTATACGTACTAATTTCTGTTCGTCTTAAGTTTTAATGCTGTTCTTTTCTTTCAGTTGAAAAAAACTTGCTGTTTTTTCAAATTTGATTTTTGATCGTTGTTCAAGTAATGCCAGGAAATCTGACTACGCCTCTATGGAGAAATACCCCTCCCACGAAATTATCCTTTAGACAGTTCAATCCCATTGAAAATTTAACCTGGGCAATTACCCTAACATCTCTGCGCATAAAATTGAAACGGAAAAGAGAAAGCAAGACATAAGACAATTTTGTATAGGAGTTATGGCAAATTCCCCCACTATAAAATTTCTCTTGAATATTTCACCCCCAGGAAACTTCCATCCTTATTGAAAATTCTCCCGTTGAAAAATACCCCATCAGAAAATTTACCCCACCCAAAAATGTATGAAAACTTCCCAATAACAGATACTATGCGTGAACAATTGACGAATTTTATACCTTAAGGACATTTCCCCTGGGGCCCGGGGAGGACAAGTTATATCCAAAGGCATAGCTATTGGGCCTTTCTACTACGATGAACAAAATGGCTATTTCAAAGTTTTACTCGGACGGTTTTTGGAAAAAAGGAGAAGGGGCAGGGGGCTTAGTTGCCCTTGAATCTTTTTAGTCATTTAAAAAGGGCACTAGAACTTTTAATTTCAGTTCGAATGAGCGCTCTCCAAATATTGTAGGACCACTGGGTCAATACCATAACCCATCGGAAAAATAAACAAACAAACAAGAAACAAAAAACAAATGAACACGCATCCCTGATCTTTCTTCTGGCAGAAAATCGAAAATCTCACATTTTTGCAAGTAGGAGGTTGAAACCTTTACAATAAGGTTATCTGATACGCTGAATCGGATGATGTTATTTTAGACTTTAATATTAATATTTTTAGACTTTTAGGGGGTGTTTCCCTCCTTTTTGTGAATAAGGCAAATTTTCTCAGGCCTTTGATGGGTAACACCAAACTTAATGAAACTTATTTATTTGGAATCAGCATAATAAGGCAATTCCTTTGACATATTTATTGGTATTAAAATTTCGTTTTATAGAGTTTCGGTTACCACAAACTGTCTGGAAATGACTAGATAGCTAATAGACTTCGTCATTGGCTCTGCAGGCTGGGGTATCTTTGTGACAAAACATGATATGGGATTAAAATGTTTGAGTTATTTCATTGGGATACATTCTAAATTCATAACAACTATGTTTCTACTGCAACCATGATTAAAATGAACTTCAATAAACTCCCACTTCAAGAGTGGATAAATTTTATTTTATCTTTCAGTAAAGTAAGTGAATGCCTGAGCATTAGAAGAGTAAATCCTTCAGTACCACTTGCATGTTTTATATACTGCATTTTAGCCAAGAATCTTTTGAAAACTTTTCTTTTCTGGAAATTTTTTTTTATTTCTTTTCTTTTATGAAAGAAAAAAAAATGCTCTCTTTTCTAGTGCTTCCCGAAAATGTAAAACTTACTTCGGAGAAAGGCTCTTTTCGTGATGGTAATGAAGCAATATTTGAGTGTCAAGTAGACGGAGTTAAGCCAGCCCCATTAATCCACTGGTACCTTAATTCTGAGCTACTTGACGTTAATTCTACTTGCCAGGTATGTCGTTTTTACTTATTTTGTATAATTTCTAGAACCTAGTAATTCCTTGACCTATAGTTCCTAGCCAGTACTTCATGGCGTTTTAGTTTCTTTTTAATTTGTCCAATCATGGGCAGGTACGTAAATTTTAAAATAGCTCCAATAATTTCCATTGGTGGAGCTGTATGCTGGCTCAGTATATCTGTAATGAAATGGCTCGTTTTGCTCGTTTATATTTTCTCGTATATTTTTTTTATTCGTTTTCTACTGATTTTCACACATGTTCTTTTATTTTTATTTGTATGGTTCCCACTAAGTGTAAAAACTGCATACCAATATCAAACATCTTTTGTATTAAAAATTGAGCCGTATTACTAATTAATATATTAGTATATTTATTACTAATTACTAATTACTAATCTTTCCCTTTTTCGGGGGGGGGGGGTTACTAATTTTGACTCAGTTTTCGACTAATTATACTGATTTTTACCTAGATTTTACTAATTTTCGACTTATTTTCGACTAGGTCAAAAAATTGGGGGGGGGGGTTCAAACCGGGTAACCCCCCCCCCCCCTGGATACGGCCTTTGCATCTTGACTCACTTTCTACGCGAAAAGGAGAAAGCGTATTTCAATTATCATATTATTACAAATCTACTGCTGATTCCGAATTTTTTTTTTCTTTGGAGATCGTGTCTAACCAATTCCATAATTGTGGAATACTTGGACAAGAATTTTTTTCGACGAAAATTTTAAGTTTTATCGGCCTATTTGCGTATCAAATGTATTACGCACAAGAAATTGCCATTTCATGCTGTTGTTTAGCTGTCATTTGACTCATTTGACTGATATGATTTATTTAATACTTCTTTCTTTTACATACAGTAGTGTTTAGTTTAAATCTAACTTCTATGACTGAGGCTATCTGTATCTCCCAAAAATACATTTTTGACCCAAACTTTCCAGCTTTCCTTACAGATTCGTTAGTCAGTAGAGGAACCAGGGATAATCTCTATTGCCACTGGGCTAGCCTACTGTCATGCAGTTTTCCAAACATTATTCTTTGAGAAAACTGGAAAAAAAAAACTGTTTTTATTAAAAGGTACAATTAACGGTACTGGTGCATTAAATGGTCACTTCTAAAAAATCAAGTTTGGTTAATGCTAATGAAATAAAATAAAATAGGATGAATATATAATAGTTTAGAAACAAATTTCGGCTATATATTTGCACATTAGGAGGGGTGGGGGGTAAAGCATAGTATATATTAAATAAGTAACCAAACCCAACCTAACCTAGGTACCTCCCCCCTAAACCCCAAAAAGAACAGTTTAAATATCGTAAACGCAATGAAAACCACGCTCTGCATTGCATTACTTAATAGCGGTCTCTTGTATTAACCCGCCTGGAGCGGGTTTTTCGTGACTACTTTCCTTGTAAAGGCCCATCTAATGCACTAGTACCCAATTAACATCTATTACGTACAGTGTTTGTGTGTGTGTATGTAAATGTTTAAATACATGTATATGCTGTTGAGGTGGAATAAGAAGCATATATTTGTATATGTCTATATTCTTCATAATGAATGGACATAAAAGGGTTTAATCCATGTTTCTCACAATAAGAAAAGCAAGAATTTTCACGTTTTATACACAGTGAATTTAAGGCTTTTATGGCTGTATGTATACATTTTCGGGTGGGAGGGGGATTTAGGGGGTTTTCCACGGTGAATTTTCTATAATGAGGGAAGTTTAGAGGAGGGAACTTGTCAGGAGAAATTATACACTGGGGGAATTTGTCAAAATTCCTATACAAAATTATTTTTATACGTCTTGCTTTCTCTTTTCTCTCTCAATTATACGCGTGTGGTTATTAAGGATATTTGTCCAGTATTAATTTTCACCGAGATTGAATTGTATAGAGGACATTTCCGTGGGAAGGGGGATTTTTCCGCGGAGGTAGGGCCAGATTTCCGGGTATTATTTAAAAAAGATCAGAAATTAAATGAAAAAAAATCTAGTTTTTTCAACTGAAAGTATGGAGCAACATTGAAACTTAAAATAAACAGAAATTTTTACATATATGAAGGGATTGCCTTCCCCTCAACACCTTGCTCTTTACGCTAAAATGAATTTTGTCACAATTCCTTTAGAGTGACTCCTTAAACACAAGGGTAGAACATAAGAAGCTTTTTTTGAAAGTACTAAAAAAAACTTTAGCGTAAAGAGCGAGGTGTTGCGGAGGGGGCAATCCCCTTTTTATACGTAATAATTGCTGTTCTTTTTAAGTATTAATATTGCTCCTTACTTTCAGCTAAAAAACTTAATTTTTTCCCTTTAATTCTGATCAGGATCGATCCCCTTTCTTAGGGGAGAAAGGGGTTTTAATTTCTGTTTCTGAAAATTTGGAAAATGTTTCGTGTGCTAACAGCAACGATGAATTAAAATGAAACATTTTACATATTTGGAGTCAGCTTGACCAAAATATTGTATTGTTTCATATGTTGTAATCAGAACAGTTCCTATTTGAAGTTTCGATTCCTATTGACATGGGTCGTTCATCACTTACAGTTTGTTACTACAATCACTTTGATCCAATGCTCTCTTAAATGCGAAAGACTACTCCCTCCTTCGAACCTTATTTTACATTCATGTTTAATATCCGTACAACAATGCTTCGATAATGATAATAATCACCGAAAAAATACAACCCTCGAAACATATATTGAAAGGGAGGTCCTTAAATATCAGAAATCAATTATACCTTCATTGTTTCCACGGTTTTCACAACGAGGTTGTCAAATAAGCTTTTTTAATAGGGATGTGTCAGTAGAGGAGCTTCTCTAATTTCGAGAATAACAAGATCACAGCCAATCAGAGGGTTACAATCCGAGGAGAACAAGACCACAACCTCTTTGTAGACCAATCACAGAGCTAGAAAAACTAACGGGACTGACGCAACTAATATAAGGAAGGATTTTCAGTATAGTTGTTATTAGTGTGAGAATACAATTCAAGGAGTGAGAACAGTTTTACTTTACGCGTTATTTATTTAGCAAGATATATATTTGCAATAACGAGTGGAATGTTTGCACTATTAGAGGTTGATAGT
The DNA here is from genome assembly GCF_049724085.1 of Artemia sp. Qi Xiang Cuo. NCBI lineage: Eukaryota > Metazoa > Arthropoda > Branchiopoda > Anostraca > Artemiidae > Artemia > Artemia sp. Qi Xiang Cuo. The sequence continues at coordinate 63,587,617 of NC_142801.1, forward strand.
GGAGCTGGTAGCAGCAGCAATGATACAAGAGCTCCAAACATTACGGTAGAAATAACGGCTTTGTCTTGAATGGGATGAAGTATATGCAAGATATGGGTTATCTTTGAGTAAATTCAAATTGGAGGACCAATTATACTTCACTCCGAAAGTCGATATAGTACATATACATAGACTTCAAAGTGCTTTAAATACAATAGTGAAGTATATTGAGGATAATATGTTATATCGGTAATTGTATATGTATAATATATTATTGTTGTAATCATGCACACACAATAAAATTGTTTCGAAATCGAAAATGTTCCCTTTCTTTTTGTTAGATTTTTTTAAAGTAGATTATCGAATATTCATGAAGTAGAACGAATTGTGGTTAGTCTAGAGTCAGCAGTGAGAGTGTTAGGATTGAAAAATGAATGATGAATGAATTTGAGAAAGAGAGAATTAAGTCGAATCTTGTGATTATGGAAAAAACGTTTGATTCTAGATAACGATTTTCTCGAGTTATCTCTTCAATGAAAGATATTTTCTCAGGGAACACTTGAAAATATAATGGGGAATGATTTTCCCCCGTTGGACTATTGTATGAGGCTTTTACAACATGACTCAAATGCTTTTACTCAATTTATTGATATATTAATTGAAAGAAAGCAGAATAATATCGTGGATAAACTTTTGAAAACGTTGCCATAGATACTATGTAGATGACTCTCTCTTCAAAGCAGGTTATGTAACGTCACAGAGTTACTCCTCTTTCTCTCCTACCCCCTCTGAATTTATCGAACGTGGATCAGTTTCTTTTCATCTGTGAGAGAGCTGATATCGGAAACCAAAAAATGTTCTATACATGTCCACTGTGCATGTACACTCTTGGCAGTTGGTCATCATGTGAGAGTTGTACAATTATTGATGAGTATAACGAAAAGTGCAAATTATGCAATCCGTGGAAATTACCCAGAGGATATGCAGTACAAATTAAAGTCTGTAATTCATGTCTTGAAGAGATTTTTGACTCTCACCCTAGAGGGTAACTATGCTCCAATTGCCACAAGGACAAATGTGATCAGTGGGAGAATACTTATCCTGGTATGATTGGAAAGAGCCCTAAACGAGATTTTAGTTTATATCAACGAGATAGGTATCCTCGTGGTTTTAAATTATTTTGGGAGAAAGAATCAGGTCTACGATATAACTGTTGGGGTGACAAGACAATTTGGATTCTACGTCATCGTTGTAAACATACTGCCTGTTATGACTATAAATCTGGTGATTTTTATTTGGCTGTTACAGAATGTGATTTGCCACTTGAAAACACTGTATGTCATATTGCTTCAAATAGACAAATTGAAACACGTGAATTTCACAATATGAATGCAAATAGTATCATTGACTATACAAAGAGATAAGAGTGAATTTACATTGTATTGTAGAAAATGTGACCCTGATTTTGCAGCCAATCAAGATCAATATATAGTGAATTCAAATGATCTACCAGCATTAGTGGTTCTCGACAGTTGCCTATACGCCAAAGAAGAAGAAGAAATCTAAGTGAAGAGTAAAGACATTGTTGTTGTGTATATACATATTTTTTTATTAATAAACATATTTAAATACATTTTTAAAACACTTTACTTGTAGGGCACTAAAATCAATATTATACAGGTCTGAGAGGATATTTTCCACCATAAAGTCGTTCAGACGTGGATTGTCTATGAAAATGTTGAGAAACTGCTTGTAAGTATAACAGCGACATCTGAAGACGAAATATAGTAGCGCATGAAAACTGTAACTTTTAGTCGTTAGATCCTGCACTCTCTTCTGGAAAACTAATAATAGTTTTCCCACTGCTTTCAATATAGTTGTTGTTATGTGGAGTGTAGAATGTATAGGGTAAGCCAAGAGTATAAAAAATTCAATAGTCTTCATTGTTCGAAAGATGCAGAGCCAATGACCGGTATTCACAGTCGACGAACTGCTATTAGCAATGATTAGGGTATTGTTTGCACTTTGAGTTTTTTAAAGGAAGTCCGATGGTAGGTAATAGTATCTGTATTTGGACATGAAGGGGACCATATTAAATACACTGTTTATTTGACTAGTGTTCATGGTGCAAGGTCTAGTAGAACACTGCCTTCGGGAGTGATTTCCCAATAGGTTTTAAATTGATTTAACGAGATTAGTGCGCTACTCTCAGGTAATGGGTCGGCAAATGTACACTCTAAACGCACACTCCCCGTTCGTTCTATACTCATATCTTGAGTGCCAGACAAGTCTAGTACAATGATACCCTGTGTTTTAGCGAACATTTCTTCGGTTATACCATTTTCAATTAGTTGTAAATCATGATCTAGGGTGTGAATTGTCAACTCATACAATGTCCTATAGGATTTATGAAAAGATAGATTGTAGAGTGGGATTCCATTTACTTTGCAGACAAGAGATGAAAGCCCAAACATCTCAAATTTATGTGGGCAGCCAGTCCACGATCCTATTGCGCTATCGCTTTTAACAAATGCCAATTCTAATTTGATGGAATTTCACCATTGATAAAGGATGAGTCGGTGAAGGTGCGCGAGCCTTTGGCAATATGAAGTTGATTTCTGATTGTATGAGGAACAAGTAGTTTAATATTATTTCCACTGGCTCTCAGTTTTTCCAATACCAAAGCAACAGAGCTCATAACCTGCTGCTTTCGTACATGTAGTGTTACCGAGGTGAGGGAGAGAGTTACAGCAGGATTGGCAGGAAGTTCCTTTCGTAAAATGAAACTGGATGGAGCAAGCGTTAATATTTGGTGGTAGCCATTGGGGTATATTGGAGGCGGATGGATTTCGTCCCGAATGAGGCAGGCTATGTCTGCTGACCACGTGCCTCTGGATATGGGGCTTTCTCTAACAAAACACTCCATGTAAATGAGCAGCCTCAACCTTATGAGGTTGGTGGAGCCCACCCCAGGGACTTTCAGTATCTAGGCAAGTCCTAGCTCTAATTAGATCCCATGCCTAGGGTCGGTTGGGCCTGCAACCCTCCACCCGGAAATTTTACTGCAACGAAAAACAATGATACTGCCTCGGATGACCTACCCCCCCCTTTACCTTCCACGACCCCAGCATGTCCCTGGACCGATTTCAGACCATCGAATGAACCTTATTGACGAGGGTGGAATACGAATCGCTACCTCGAACGTACTCACACTCAACTTTCCTTTAGCTAAATCAATGCTTGCCTATGAGCTAAAATGCTTCAATATAGCTGTGGTTGGTCTAACGGAAACCTACCTTGTCGGAAGAAAGCTTAAGAAAACTGATAAATGGCATCGTCTGATCTTGTCTGGTTGCCATAAAAGCACCATATAGGATACAGGCCGTATAGAAAGTGCCTAATCAAAGAGGTGTTTTTTCTTGTCGAAAAAGTTTTCAAATAGATTACTGTTGGCTCAGCTCCAGCACAAGCATGGAAAGTGGACAATTATTGTATGCTATGCTCCCACCAATCCTAGTCCTGCGGAAGTGAAGGGTCAGTTCTATGCGGAACTCTCAGCGACCCTGTCTAGAGTCCAACCCCATGACATCGTCACTTTTCTGGAAGACCTTAACGCGACGGTAAACGACAGGGTGTGTGGAGAAGTGTTCTCGGTCCTGTGACTCCAGATTCACTGAATGACAACGGACAAAGACTCCTCCAGCTCTGAAATATGCGTAATCTGGTTATTTCAAACACGCTCTTTCAGAGACGAGATATACACAAATACACTTGGTACAGTAACGACGGCCAGACAAGGAAGATGATCGATTATGTTATGATCTCGGGTCGCTGGCGCTCGTCGATAACATATTGCCGGACTTATAGGTCGGCCGAACTTGGAAACACAGACCATAGGATGTTAGTTGCCACACTGAGGCTACGCCTGAGAGCACAAGAACCAGAAAGACGGCCTCGCAAGCTCGATCTGAGTAGTCCGGCTACATCTCAGATGCAACAGAAGTATGCTTTCGATATCTCTAACCAGTTTAGCTGCCTCCAAGTTCTGGATGACCCTGAAGTAGCCTGGAAGTCTTTCAAAGATAATATACTTGATTCTGCTGGCAGTACCATTGGCCGCAGCAGACAAAAGAATAAACCCTGGATATCCCAGGAGACTCTGTCTGTAATCGAGCTCCGCCGGAAGGCCCGTTTAGCAAAGAATATGCCAGAGTACAGACGACTCAATGGCTTGCGCAATAGCCTACTGCATAGTGATAGGAAGACCTTTGTCGACAACAAAGTGAGCAATCTTGAAGATGCCTCGAGAAAAGGAGACACCTGCTCCCTCTACAAACACCTCCGCGAGCTGACGGAAGGGAAGACTTCCACCGTGAGCCGTGTTTTTTCTGCTGACGGAAGCATGCCGGATGACGATGCAGGCCAACTCTCTGCCTGATGCAGTCACTTCTCAACGCTTCTGAATGCCGAGGCAGTTGCTCATCCCGACCCTGATCTGATTCCTGCAGCAATGACCACACCCGAGGCTAGTTCCTACCTCGTATCGCAACCGTTTACCACTTTTGAGATCCAAAATGCTGTGAAAAGGTTAAATAATAATCGAGCCCCCGGCGTCTGTGGTATTTCTGCAGAACTCCTCAAGTACGGGGGTGCAGCGATGATTCTGTGGCTCCAGATAATCTTCTCAGCTGTATGGACGACGGAAAGCATACCGAATGGCTTGCGTGCTGGCATCGTATTGCCGCTCTGAAAACGTAAGGGCAGCCGTCAAATCTGCTCCAATTATCGTGGGATCATGCTTCTCTCCGTTCCTGGTAAACCCTTCGCCATGTCACTCCTGGACAGGTGTTCCACCTTTTTGCGTAGAAAGAGAAGAGTCCAGCAAAGCGGATTCATTCCCGGCAGGTCGACGACGGAGCAAATGTTTACTATGCGCCAGTTGATCGAGAACACATGAGAGCTCCATCAAAAAGCGTACATCGCATTCGTGGACTTTAAGGCTGCCTTCGATTATGTTGATCGCCGTTCACTTTGGCTGATACTAAGAACCATGGGTCTACCCATGAAATATTGCTCACTCTTTGAAAAGCTGCATGAGGATACGGAAAGCTGCGTGCAAGTCAAAGGAAGACGCAGTCCCACATTCCCAGTGAAGAATGGCGTCCGGCAAGGTTGCGCCACCGCTCCCGAGCTTTTCAACTGCGTCATAGACCATGTTATGGCCAGCACGTTAAATCGCCCTCAATTCGGTCTTCAGTTCGGAGACCGGGTACTCTCTGATGCTGACTTCGCCGACGACATAGCACTAGTTGTGAGCACCGTCGATAAGATGACCAAAGCTCTCCAGGTGCTCTCAGAAGAAGCCTCGAAAGTTGGACTGAAGATCAACTGGCAGAAAACCAAAGTTATGCTCCTTGAGCCCCCCACGTCCCGTTCTACTGTAAAGGAAGTCAACATCGGAAGCAACCGAGTAGATGTGGTTGAAGACTTCACTTACCTGGGATCTATTCTGTCGAATGATGGCTTGATCACAAAAGAGCTTACATCTCAAATTGCCAAAGCTTCAGCACTTGTTGGGAGGCTTAGCAGCATCTGGCGAAAGCCAAACATAAGCCGCCTTACAAAAATGCACATCTACAATGCGTCAGTCAGCACCGTCCTGCTGTAAGGAGCGGAGACGTGGCCAGCTGCCAAATCTATCCTCAGCGCCGTCGATTTCGCTCAGACGAAACATCTCCGAAGAATCGAAAAACTTCACTGGACTGACTTCGTTAGCAGCCAGACTCTCCTATCACGAACGGCTTAAACTCCTTTCTCGACGCAGCTCGCCCAGCGTACTGTTCGTTGGTACGGCCACCTCCTTAGCATGTAATGCGACGCCCCAGCACGGGTCGCATTCGACTTCGACCCCACCCTACACGGATGGAAACGACCCAGAGCACGCCCACCCACTAGGTGGAAAGACAAAGCCGATGAATTCCTCACCCAAGCCCACATCCCGGTGGAAGAAGCTGCGATCCTGGCAAGCATTAGGTCAACCTGGAGGCGCCTAGTCTCATTGTTCTCTACGCTGAACCCTCGGCAGGGGCCTTAAGTCAAGTCAAGTAAGTCATTGGGGTATATTAAATATCTCATGATATATTTTTCCAACTAGATATAATTCACTAGTTGTAACATTTTTAAGTGTATCTGTACTATTATTATCTGAAATATATTCATACCCATTGGAGGTGCATCTCAAATCCTTGTATGACTTGGGTGTTATCAACATGAATTGCATATAGCTTGTATAATTTGAGAGATTTTTGCTTGTGCTCACCAGCGTGCTATTTATGTAGACACTGATTTGACGAATCATATGTAAATCTATAAATGTCGAAGACATGTCCATAAAGTAGTCCTCATTGGAATAAATTTGAAAGTGGATTTTATCGAGAGTGGTTGTTGCGGATAGAACTGTTCATAGTATCCATGTATTATACTTACATCTACATTTTCTGCATTGAATAAATTTAAGGATAAAGTGATGGAAGATTGAAAATCCATATACGGTAGATATGCCATTGTTCAATCTATGAAAAGAAATCCATTTTCGATCTAACAATTCTCTTCCTGGGGCTTCTTCTTCTGTTTATTGTTCGTATCGTCTTTTTCCTTCTTTTCTTTGACAGGGGTGATGTCTTTCGTTTCTGACCTGAGTTTCTCAACCTTTAAAAACCTTTTCCATTTTGTTGAGATTTCAATTGTTCGCCAAGGGTTCGCGCACTGGACCTAAGATTTTCCGAAGCACTTTTTTTAAAATCCTTGCTAGAGCTCCAATCGTATAGTGTAGAAGATGCGAAATCGGTCGCAGCCAGTACAATATATTTTTTTAGCCAGAGGTAGTGCAGAGCGAGACAGCTTAGCAAACCAACTGCCATGACCATTGCCGGACATTGATGAACGACCATTGTAATAGTCCATTCTATTGCCCAATTATCTTGGGCCAAGAGTATTAACATAGCAGTCAGTGTTCATTCAGAGTTCATGGTGAAAAGACCTGTTTTGGATTCAAACCTATTGCAAAGGATTATATCAATGCAGACGAAAAAAATATCTTTCTCGTGGATTACAAACAAACCTGTGTGGCAAGTTTATCTTTAATGAACTTAATTTACTATTATTCAGCGCTCGTCACCTGACTATCACGTGTACTTCGCGTGTGTTGGTTTAAATTATTTTTGAAGTGAATTTATAATGAGATGAGCGTTTCCGAGCTTTTGTATTCACCGCTGTTGAACTTTGTTTTTGAAAATTTAACTGGTGTTGATGAAGCCGTTATTTTACGGATAGGAGTGGACTTTTTTAAAGATTTGGAAACTGTTAAGTCAGAGAAAGCAAAGCTATGGAGTTTTGTGAATGAAAATGATCCCCCTGTCAGAAGGGGCATTAATGCAATTCTCAGTCACCTGCAAGATATTATAAACTTTATGAAGAAATGTGATGCCGATGGAAAACAGCTCCCTTGTTTTGTCATCAAAGGCCAACAGAAGTCCCTGTTATCTCTGCTACAGCATTTACACACGTCACAGCCAAGCTTGCGAGCCTTGAGGAAGCGATTTCACTAGTTTCTGCCAAGACGGATTCATACAATCTGAACTTTCCTCAAATACCTGTGATTAGCCAACCTGCTGCGTGTGATACGCATACTAAAATTTTGATCTCCGATCCCCCGCCTGAGCATGGTGACTCGCTAAAGCGAAAATCAGTAAAAGACTCAATTTCTGGTCATCAGCTGGTGTCCGGTGTGCGAGCGACTAAAAAGAGGTGGACGGTGAATATTGAGAAATCTACAGCTGAAGATTTTTGCAAATCAGCAAAGGAAGCTCTACCTGGTTCTAGTGTGAAAGTTTTATCTAAAAAACACACTGGTGCTACTCGAGAAGTCCCGTCTGATTTTGACCTTGAATTGCTACGGAACCAGTTTGGTATGATCGGGTCTAGTCGATTTGGAATAAGCAAATCGGTTAAGCTTGAATTTGCAGACGCGATTATTAAAGGATCATTTCTGCGAAATGGTGTGAAGATTGGGTATGAAAACTTCCGTGTTTATGAGTTCAAGCAATTGCCAAAGTTTTGCTTCAAGTGTCGTTCCCCTGCGCACTTAGAAAATGCATGTACTAGTAGCACTCCCAAGTGCGCTCGTTGTGCTGGACCGCATTTATCTACGAACAGTGATCGTTGTACGGAATCTCCGAAATGTGCCAATTGTGGAGGATCTCATCCTTCTTACAGCCTACGATGCCCTGTGATTAAAAAGATCATTGATAAGGTCTATTCTCAGAAATGAATCCGGACATAAGTATAGTCTCATTTAATATTAATGGAACGAGAGGCAAGCACTTTTTTATTGATGACCTGTATGTTAATTACGACGTTGTCTGTCTCCAAGAACATTTACTGACCACCTTTAGCGAAATTTTTCTGAGACGATGCAGTGATCACGTTGTTTTTGTGCGTCCAGCTAAAGTTACGCGTGGCCGCCCTTCTGGCGGCTTAGCATGTGTTTTTAAGAAAAATATTTCTGGTGCGAGTCCTGTGCTTTTCCAATCAGATGACACTTTTCTTGCGGTGCGTCTTGGTAATATTGTATTAATTAATGTGTATCTGCCATATAATGATCGTTTCATTCGTTCACTTCAGAATTTCTCTTGTGCTTGTAATGGTCTTAAAACTTTAATCCAAAAGATATCGGATAACGGGTTGCATTTTGTTATTGCTGGTGATTTTAATACCGATCTGGTTTCTGATAATGTAAGGAATGGTCAGCTTTTAGATTCTCTCCCGGCTTATAACATTTTTCGGAAGTCCCATGATTATACGTATATTCACCATTCAGATAGTAAATCAGACATTGATCACGTTATTTGTTCTGCAGCCCTTGTCTGCTCACCAGTCACGGTTCATTTTGACGAGAATGATCTTGATCACCTTCCGCTGTCTTTTTGTTTATCAAAGTCTGTTCTGGGAGTATGTCTAAGAGTCTTGGTGTACGTTCTAAATGGTTTTATAAGCCTGACCGGAATGATGCGATTTTTTCTGTTTATCTTATAGCATTGGCTTCACTTCTAAGTACGATTTATGTTCCTTATCAGCTTTTGCAGTGTAGTGAGAATTTTATTTACGCTAAATATGAATTAGATCGATATTATCATTCTATCCTCTCTGCTATGAAAGAAGCTCAAAAAATTTCTGTCCCAGTAAAGTGAATCCGAAAGAATACTCAAAAGCCTCTTTGGTCACTTGACACTAACCTTAAGGCCTGTAAAAATAAAGCTAAATTTTGGCTAAAAGTTTGGACAGAGTGTGGTCGGCCTAGGTCTGGTAATGTTTTTCTTTTTAAACAGAAAACTAAATTAGAATTTAAGAAGTATCTAAAAAGTTTCCGATACCGAGGGCTTGAATTTCTATCTTCGCCAAAAGATTGGAGGAATGTAATTAATTCAAGTAAAACAGATGATTCTGATGTAAGTAGTAATGCTATTCCACCAAGTTCTTGGCATGCATATTATTCGAAGATTTTTTTCCGTTTTGAATTATTCTGTTCATAGAAAGTTTGGTGAAGCGTTGGTTAGAATTGTCCCTAGATTTCTAAGTCAGCGCTTTGTTTTACCTATATCGCGTTGTGAAGTTTTAATGCATTGAATAATCTTAAGTAGAAATCTATTAATGCTGATGGTATCTCTGAAATGCATCTAACTCCCCAATATGCTGAACTTGTGTCACATATTGCGCTTTTGTTTCAAATGTGCTTGGCATCTTCTGTCGTCCCGGAAAGCTTTTTGTGTGGCAGCGTGACTTCAATTTTAAAAAGAGGTAAACCGCCAACAAATTGCTCTTCTTACTGTCCAGTTTCTGTTTCTTGCAATATCAGCAAGGTCTTCGAGTATATTCTTTTACCTAATCGAACTCGAAATAATTATTTCTCTGGTGAAAATCAACTTGGTTTCAGACCTGGTGTGGGGTGTCAACATGCTCATCGTGTCCTTTCGTGTATTCTACTTTCTAATTCTTCTTAGGGTAAAGGCGAATATCTCTGTACACTTGATCTTTCAAATGCTTTTGATTCCGTTGTTCATAACCAGCTTTTCTTTTCTTTGGCTTTTTCTGGTGTTAATTTTTTGGTTATTTACCTTCTACGGTTTTGGTATTCTAATTCTTACCTCCGCCTGAAATCTTCTCCAGAAACAACTATTAAAGTGCTTCGTGGTGTTAGGCAGGGAGGTGTTTTATCACCAACCATTTTCAAAATTTGTATTTCTACTGTTCTGGAAAAGATCTCAGGCACTTATTGTTCCGGTTCTACTGATATTTCTTACATTGCCTATGCTGATGACATTCTGTTGATTAGTTGTACTAAGTCTGCTCTTTCAGCGATGGTTTCCTTAGTTTCTCAATCTTTCCTAAATATTGTTCTATCCCTGAATCTTGACAAGTGTGAATTCTTATCTTATAATCTGTCTTCGTCTACTCCTCTGGTATGTAATGAATTTTCTGTACTTTCTGTCTCTTCCTTTCGGTGGCTTGGTATTACTGTTTCTAATTCTCTAGCTCTCTTTCGTAAACAGATTAGCTAACGCTTCAGTAAATTTTTTTACATACTGCCAACTTCATGACATATCTCCTAAAGTCAAGACATATCTCAAAACTTTGAGATATGTCATGTCAACCGAGCGTGCCGAACATGTTATACCCTCAACAGGGTCTTCTAGGCTCAAGGCTCTAGGCAGGCATGCCTTTCCAAAAACTAACCTGAAAAGTATGGGTCCAATAAGAGAGTCATTCATACTCCTGCCATTTACCCGTGCCCTAGCCATTTAAACATTTGCCTCTCAATTACTTGGACTATCTGTCTTGGCTTTTATCTATCTACAATTACCCAGCCCAGTCTTGATGCAACCTATTGCCCAAAATACTTGATAAATTCAATTCAAAATCACCGGATTTGCTGATTCAGTAAGAAAAATTCAGTTCTGTTATTCAAAAATTGTAGCAAACCGTGGAAAATATAACAGAAGAGCTCTTGGCCACTTATTCTCGACTTTTTCTGATCATTCTGTGCTTTATTTTTCGGGTGTTCATTTTGTTCTTAAGCTAAAGGATTTAAAAAAGATTAAAGTTACATATTTCAAATTTTGCAAATTTCTTCTTTCTTCTTTCTTCTAGAAATCGGTATCTAGTTAAAAAAAATTTCTGTTACGGGTGTAACTCAAAAGCTCGGTGACCTACACAAAAAGCTTTCTGCAGATGCATTTTTTATTATTGGCCCTGACCACGGTATTTTACAGTTCTTTTCTAAGTTTAATTTAATTGCTAGTGTTTGTTGAGTTCTTTCTTGTTTTTCTTTTTTATTATTATGTTTATACTCCACTTGTACTACTTGTTGTCTTGTAGTTGTGGGTAATAAATGATTGATTGATTGAATATAAGGACAAATGAAGACCACTTTTCTATTAGACAACTTGTTTGTTTTGAACACCGACAACGATGGGTCTAAAATGGTATGTAATCACAGCCAAACCTTTTGATATTGCTAGAGGATCACCTAATTCAGTTCTTAGTGTTAACTGGTAGAGTTCCAAATGAGAAGTGTTTACAGGGATATACTGAAGATGCTTTATATTGTACTGATGAATATGATCTTGATTGGTTTTTCGTTCAAGAACTCGTAAATGGGAACATTGCTATTGCCAACTCTGGATGTTTCAACAAATGTAGCATAAAGAAATATACAAGTGTCCATGGAGAAGGCTGGCGGGTAGTCAGCAAAAATAACATTAGTGTTTCCGGCTTTTTTACCATTGATTATATTAAGTTTAAAGCAAAAAACATCTTTTAGATTATCATTGAGAATAAACTTTTCACTGGCACTGGGTGAACTAATGTGTATCTTGCCCTCTTCCTTTGAATAGTTGAAATGAAAGGCTTCTTTTTTACGAGCGGAAATTCTCTTATTGATAAAAAGACATAAATCATTCATACAAGTGAGTTCCTCGTATGGTAATTCAACATATGGATAATCCATAGAATTGATATTTTAAATTTTATGATGTTTGCTAACGGCTGGCGGCCAATCATAGGGTCTAATTATATATCATATTTACGATCTTTTCTCAGGATATCATAGGTATTTTTGAGAATACAGTCGACAAAAGCCACTTCATACGCGCCATCGAATTTTATAGTGGGAGAAAGTTTCGTCCAAAAATCACTTGTTTTATTCAAATCATTGTAGAGAGGGTCGGAGACATTGGACATGAATGTCATATAGAAATCATTGGGAATTATTAATGTCTTCAACTGCAACACATGAATCAAGAGTTTTATCCTAGCCAACGAACAAGCAACTGTCTCTTGCCCCTGCGAGTACGGCTCTTTAATATCTTTTCAATTTGATAAATTTCACTACTGTTTCTAACTTTTTGTAGCTCATATTCATAAGACCCGTCGAGAATCTCATCGTCTTTGGTGTCTCGCAGACGATATGTCGTGGGCTCGGTGTCTAGGATTTTGGAGACTTTAAAAAGTTCAATGGTCCATAAATAATTCCCCTTTTCAAAAATATTGCTGGTTCTCTTAACTCGAACAGTATCGCCAACATTGAATTTTTCTTCAAAATTTTTTTTCACTGGAATATTGTTTAAGAAAAGTGTCAAATGCATATTCACTACAATGAACTTTCTGATGGCTAACATAGGACAGAGATCGATGAGGTCGTTGGTTATATATTTGCATGATTTTATCTAAATCATGAATAAAAGCAGCAGTATTTTTCAATGTACAATATCTTGAAATTGATAGACAAATCGCTGTTATCAATCGTTCAGCCAATGCAGCCTTCATCGGACTATGACTATGATAGAGCTTTGTATTATATTTCTGTAGAACCTTTTGCACATTTGGATTAACAAATTCGCTACCTCGATCACTTTGAATTTTACTATAGTTATCTTGTTCAAGAATACTTTCTAAAGCCTGATTAACTTCAACACCTCTTTTTGTTCGCAATGGAATGGCATATGCATAGCGACAAAAGACACTGATTACCACTAGAATATATTCGTAGGATGTATTGTGACGCCTTTGAATCTCATCTAGAGTTAAAAGATCTGTTTGCATTATATGAAGAGGGAAAAAGTCTTTAGTTTGTCGATATTGTTTGCCACGAAGCCTGCGATCTCGATGCAGAGTGTAACTCGGTCCATTTTCTAGATACTCTTTTGAATTTTTGAAAGTGCTGCTGCTGCTGTTGCCACTGACGTCAGAGGCAACTTTAGAAAGTTTTGTGGGGGAACTTAGACTTTTCACTTCACCAATATTTTCATAGACATGTTTTAAAACTTCATCCATTTTAACCGCAAATACGTAGCATAATGTCCACTCCATTTTTGCACAATGGAGGGTGGTGCTTGTGACGATGAGTTGATATCAATACGTCTTCACTTTTGTCTAGCCATCGTCGTCGGTGTTATCAAATCATTGCTGCTACTTCTTCTTCTTCTTTTTTAAATGGTGTTGTTAGAGGGCTGACACCCCTGATGTAATCCCTTAATTTCTTTAGAATTTGCTTATTGCCAATAAGACTTTTGGGGAAGTTTGATGTATTTAGAAAGCTGTATAGATTATCGTCAAATGATAAAAGTCCTTTACGATTTGTAACCTTATCACAAATTAAATCAATTAGATTATAACTTTTTCCCTGAATTATAATTCGTTTCCCCGTGCTATCGACTTGAACTTGATAATCATCACCACTTTCCAGTATGAGATATGTTAATACTCTTTTATACTGTTTCCGATTGGTGTGTGGTAACAGGTTTCCAATTGATGTCACTATTGAATTCAATTCCTTCTCCATTGATTGTGCTGTTGTTGTTGCAGAATCTTGAGGAGATGTTTCCTTTTTTGGGGGGTGGGGTTCAGTGACACTGACGGCGGTGGGTCTCTCACGATACAGTCTATGTTTGTCAACGAGACGACGTGTATCTTGAAGTAAAACTACCTTTTTATCATCGGCAATATTTTCATCACTAATGCATTCGCTTAGTTTGTCCTCAAAGTGTTTAATTGGTGAAAGGACAAGTTCTATTGGGTCAATTTGTAGGGTTTAGCCATCTAGAGAAAACTGTTTACAAGTCTTGCGATTATTGGCAGTAAAAGTGTAAAAAAGCTACCGCCCGCTTGAAGGAGACCTTTTCTTTTAAAACCTTTTCCTTTGTTTTTGCAAGCCAAGGCACGTAAAGTGGATCGATGTTGCTTTGTGTTTTGTCTAACACCTTCTGGCAAGTGTACATTGCCCTCAGTTAAATTTAAACAAAGTTCAGATATTAGACTAATAAATTCCTTGTCAACGCCATGTTTGAGTATGGCATTCCTGAGTGGGGGTTTTGAAGTGCTTAGAACGGAAAATAAGTGTCCATTTTCGTGTAGTTTCTTCATTGTCATGATGGCAACTAATAGCCCTTTCTACTGTTCACCAGAAGATATACAGTAATTTCTTTGTCGAAAATATATGTGACTACACGCAAATCCTCGGGTGTATTCTGATTAAGATCTAGTAAAATGTACCCGTAGGGTTTTTTTTTGCCTGACTGTACGCTGAAGGTAGAGATTTTGGGCACCGGGACATATTTGCTTATTGAGATTTATTAGAGAACTTGAATCACGAACAACTCGGTAGATAATATAGACGATGCAGTTCAAAGCAAGGGTCCTCATACACTTGCTCTGATGAAGCAGATTGTGTTGAACTAGGGTTATGGAAATGTGTTCATGATGAGAGCAAGCAGTAAACAGCTGTATCATTTCCTGTGAGAACTGTACAATGGATTCAGCTAAATCATCAATAATCAGCCATGAGTTTGGCTCAATACTATTAAAAACATCAAGTCCTCATATGAATTGTACTGGCAGGGACGTAACAGTGGCAATAGCTTTTATTTGGTCATAGGACTCTTGCCAAATACTATAGCAATAGTAAATTTTTTTCGGTTTTTCCAAAAACGTTTTATTACAATTTTAATTATTTTAGCTAAAAGTGTCGTTTTCCCCGAGATTGATGGACCACAGAAAAACAATCTGAATGGTGTTTTAAATTGATACATACTGTTGCTGACAGCAGTTAGACTACAACTAACTTTAAACCATACTTGTGTAATGAATAAATAAAAATAATAATTTTCCCTTAGACCAGCAACATCTACCTAGTACGTTGTTCAATAGCAACAAGAACAACGAAAACATATTTTTTTTTTTATTAACAACACTTTTTGTGCAATAACAATAATAGCAAAAGAACAATTTAATATTTTTCATTTATTGGCAAGACCATATAATTTAAATACAGAAAGAACAGCAAGAACAGCGGCACAGTTGAACACATGTGTAGACAACGAGAAAACACTATTTACAACATTTAAAAGATGAGAATCCCCCCTCCCGGGCCGAAGGCCGGGCCCCCCCACCCCCCGGGGGCGAGCCGAAAAGCGTGGCCCGCTGCTGTGGACCACCACCCCCCCGGGGACGGAAAGTGCGGCCCACTTCGGCGGAAAAAAAACTCTGTATACAATAGCAGAAGTAAAAGTTAAATGATATTTACGATGATGGTAACTAAAATAGATTGTAGATTATATGGGAAATTGTTGTCCTCCAAAAAAACCCACCCACCAAGTACTATTTTTTGAATTTAAGTCAATTTATCCAGACCGAGTTGTTTTTGATAGTCCATACATTCAACTCGATCTGAAATACGGTAGTGTCCATGGGGGAGTACTCTCACACCATCCTCGAGTACATAGACCTTGTCGTGTCGGATATGTAAGACATGGCATTTTTTCCACTCTAACAGTATAATTTTTAAATTGTAGAGAGCGAATTGCCATTACTTTTGCTCTTGGCACTAGACTACTCTCCACACAGTTTCTGTAGACACTCATGTTCAAATTATTTTTTAAAAAGTGTGTAGGCACCCCTTTGCACGCTTGTTTTACATCTTTATCGTGTGTTTCCACACAGTATACTTTCGGACTGGGGAACACCCCATTGGATATTAAATCACTCCCCGTCTCTGATTTTAATATTAATAATTTATTGGAGGCCTGACGTTTCACCAACTCGGGATAGATGCTCTCATTCCAATTCGTGTAATCCATCCGAGAGCTGATGTGGGCGCCTATTTCCAAATCTTCCAATAAATTCTCGGCTTTAACTTTTAACAATAGAGAATCTATGTCACAATAGCACACTTAAACTTCCCTCTCCCTTGGCCATCCATTGTTGACACATTGACGGTTATGAGAGGTAACATGGCCTTTCAATTACAGCTACTAATGCATTTGCAAAGCGATAGCTTAATCAGCCTATATTGATAGCCTTCAGATTTGATTCCTTAATTTGTTGACTATCTCAAGATTGAATGGCTAAATGAAAAGTGTAAAAGAGGTATTTCAATTCCAGGCTATAAACAATGTCCCTCCTTTTTGCCCTACTGTTCCCCAATTAAAATGCTTAAATTGCGCCCATGCTCTTTCCCAACTATTGCAAAGGGGCGTCTTTCTATTTTCATTATAGCGATAAAATAAAAGTGCGTATATTTCAAGGTTTCATAGAATAAGAATCATTGAATATAACTACTCGAAAGTATCTTTTCTGCATCAGAACGGAAACAGTTTTCTAAGAAACTTAATTACCTGAACGACCAAAAATGATGAAAATATTTGTAAGTCTCAAACAAAATTGAACTACTGACTTTTTAACGTCGTTTTAAATTACATTTATTTTCTCCCAGTGTCGATTATTTTCATACCTCATCTGTTTTCTTGTAATAAACTTTTAAAATTAGGGACTGTAAACTCATTACACTACACACACTTGTTTACGGTTAAGGATGCAGACATCAGGTCATGACAGTTCTGAGATAAAGACGGACCGTTTAATTACCATCTCGAAATGTAAATCAGCATGACAGGCATATAGTCTAATCCGGAAGAAGATGAAGCACCGTTGAGAACAATAATTAACATTTTGTTTTCAAGTTCTTCAACACTATTAGCGATAAAATAGATGTACGAATATTTTAAGGTTTCAAATAATAAGAATCATTGAATATAAGTACTGAAAAAGTACCTTTTCTGCATCAGATGGAAATAGTTTTCTAAGATACCTAATTACCTGAACGACCAAAAAATTATGAAAATATTTGTAAGTCTCAAACAAAATTGAACTACTGACTTTTTAACGTTGTTTTAAATTACATTTTTTTCCCAGTCTCGATTAAATTCAATCATCAAAGGTTTTCTTTTAGTAGACTCTTAAAACTAGTCACCCTACACACACTTGTTTACGGTTAAGGATGCAGACATTAGGCCAAGTCAGTTCTGAGATAAAGACGGACTGTTTAATGATCGTCTCTCGTCTTATTATTAAAATACTACATTCTCTGATTTAAACGGTTATATTACTTGATCTCAAACGGATATTAGAATAAGGAAATGTGTATGAACCAAGCAAGATGTATTTCTTTTTGGAAGAAAAAATCATTAGTGAAAATATTGATAAAATTTTAAACAATTTATTTATTCCCTGCAATGCCACCATATTCATTGTCAATTTGCTTTCTTCTTGCATATAGGCCCGTGTATTCTCGCCTTGTATATATGCCATCGCAGGTCCAATGTATTGAATTACTGAGGGACGTGAGTGGTTCTCATCCTCAATTCGAGCCTTTATGATGGCTGGAGGGGCACATTCTTCAAAATTATCCTTAAAAAGAAATTAAATTATAGTTTCTTTTATGTAGAGAAAAAAGCATACAACGTGTATTGAAAAACCAAACTCGTCCATCTATTATACGCCCCCCTTTTTTTTGGGGGGGGGGGGGGATGTACCTAGGTTAGGTTATGTATTAATTATATGCTATGCTTTACCCCCTAATGTGCAAGTATATAGCGCAAATTTGTTTCTAAACTATTATATTTTCATCTTATTTTATTTCATTAGCATTAAGCAAACTTGACTTCTTTCGTGTGTGTTACATAGTGCATAAGTACCATGTTTTCTGAGACAAAAAAAGATGCCATAATATAGCATAAAATCCTCTAGATATTATACAAAATATGCTTCTAAAAACCAGGGCCAATGAAAAAAAAAACCAGAGAGGACTAAAACCCGGAATTAAGGGGTATGAATTTTCAAATTTAGATGAGTAGGTAGGCTACAGACCCATAACATAACTTTCAAAATGTTATCAGTTCGAGAAACAAGGGGTATTTAGATATAAATGCTTGGTAACACTCCCTCGGCATCTATGCCTAAAATTTATACCAAATGACATTTTCAAAAGCTAATCTAGTAGAAAATACATTAATGTCTTCAGAGATAAAATGCTAGCATGATTATAGTTAATATTTGCTTTACGCAACCCCACCCCCCTAATGTGCAAATATAAACCCTGAATTGGTATATATATATAGGGATGGGGACTAAAAATCGTTTCCGACAAAAAAAATGATTATTATATTCGGAAGGAGCATAAAAAAAGGCATCGAGTGGTATATCCACATTATTCGTAAGTCAATAATATGATTTGGTAAAATTTTACCATACAAATATCTCAATTAATTATTTATAAATAAAAAATACGTTATAAATTTGCGTTGAAATAACACCTAAATCATCCATTTTATCAGATGTTTGTCCCTCAATGTCCTCAAAAGAACTGCTATCTTAGCCTAGAAGCTTAGACAATATAAACAAAGTCTCAAGTTGGAATTGTGACAAACAGATAATACGGTACTTTGACTACGACAAAGAAGCTACATAAAATTAAAGCTCATCAATTTCCGAGAAATGTGCTCTGGTGTCACTTAGCCCAGTATTTCTAGCTCCCTGATTTGTCTAGCAAGAGGCAAGTGATCTTGTACCGGTCGTATTCAATGAGCGTGTGGCTGTGATGTCACTCAACCCCGGAGATATTATCTCTCCTCTACTTGTATCCCATGGACGAAAACAGGGGGTAAAGGGGAAAATTCTTGCTTGGAAATTACTGTGTTCGCTACTGTGAACTTTTAATTTGATGAAATGAAAATATAGAAAAACGAGTACAATACTTTAGACAGTCGAAAAAATGAAGTAAAATTTAAATAATAAAAAAATCCGGATATTTCGGCTTCACATCCGGTAGTCTTTATTAACGGGGGAAAAATAGCCTAAACAAAACATGAAAAAAAAACAACAAAGATAACAACACAAACGTCATAGAAAAATAAATAGACGAAACGAAAACTCATATTAACATACAAGTCCAAAATCCTGTCACAACACCCATCCTACAAATACACATATTACATAGCAGACATCTTGTACTGTGTGAAGTTTCATTTTCATAATTTTATTTGAAGTTTAGCTTTCTTTTTGTCTCTTTCTTTTTTATAGCGTTTGTGTTGTTAACTTTGTTTTTTATGCTTTTTTATGTTTTTTCCGTTTTCTCGGATGTGAAGTCAAAATATTCGGAGTTTTTATTACTTATTGTTTGCTTCTTTGTTCTTGTCCAGGGTCTTTTTTAAAATATTATACCCGTTTTACTATATTGTCATTTATTTTAATTTGTAAAAGGATAGGCAGTGGCGTTTAAAAAATTTATACTCTGAACTACTTGACAAAATGTGTGAAAGGTGTGTTAAAAATTGTTGGGAACTAGGAGATATCGATACTAGCACCAGTTTACACTCTTATAAGTTTCTCATAATCTGGGGACTACCATTTTTTGAGAAATTAGTTGTATTAAAATTGGTTATATTAGAAATTATTAAATTAGAATTAGTACCATTTTCTGAGAAAAATTTTTCTGAGATTTTCATTTCACTCTCTTATTTAGTTTTCTCAGCCTCCAACTTGTCCCTTTGGCAGCTTCCGACGCCCCATTTTGCTTTTTAGATCGCAACTGCATATCTTAGAGAATCTCCAAGCCCCTGAGTTTGAAATCGTTCTTCCATTTTTTATATTTGTTTCCACACTCCAGATTAGCCCTGGAACCCAAATTCTGTAAAAAAAATTTCAGTAAAGACTCACTAATAAAATATGGCCAATTATATGCAGCAAAAGGTGGAAAAATCCTTTACTGATGAATAAGAAAGTTCTATTGGGAAGCACCAAGTCCGATTTATTTAATATTGTTGCTTAGTGCGTCTTTTTCCATCAGAATGCCAGTTGAGTATAAGTAGTACTAGAAAGTGCTATTTACTGTGGTAAAATACTGAAACTTGATACTTTAAACAATACTAACTACTGGAGGTGATATAACAATCCCTGGAATTTATGTTAACCTACACAGTGGCATCACTTCTAATTGTTTTTAAATAGATTCTTTAATTATGTTTACAAACTAAACATCCCTAGTCAACAAACAAGCTTCATAAAATCCCCAAAAACTTCACAAAAATTCATAAGCTTCACAAACTAAATACAAAAACTTATGACAAAAAAATTAAATAAAATAAAAATACCGAATTATTTGACGGCCTAGAATATATCTTTGAGTATATTGTTCATCCTATAGTCCTTTGTAATAACTAGGGGAAACCCGCGTAAGATAAAATCACTTTACCCCAATGGCGTGAAATTGAGTAACTGAGAACCACTGATTCTGACGGTAGAACAGGCAAACGCGTAAGGCTTGTTCATAGGGTCGTGAATTTGACATTTTTTTCCGTTGGTAAAAATGTATAAACATCGGAAAATGTTTTTTCATTTAGCCAAAAGTAATATTTTTCAAAAAATGATATTACACTAAAATCTCTGCGGCAATGGATAAAATATTTGACTAAGGGGGGAGGGGGAGGTCCTTTTCTTTGTAAATGATCCTTTCCAAAACTTAGTTTTGTAATGTCTACCCTGTTTCGTCCACGGCTGAAGGGTCGAGTGGAAAATTTCTTATCATTCTTATTATTATTATTCTTTGGGGTGGGTGGGTAAAGTGACTTCAATTTATATGTTACGTTGGCGGAGGCTTAGAAATGTTCCGTTGATTTTCACAAAAGAGTGTGGGCTATATTTTTTTTTGTATGCCTGTCGTCCAATATTCTTTATTTGAAACTTAAATTATGCATTCCTTGAACTTTGCTCACTTCACAGATTCTTTTCAGAATCTTGTTCTGAATCTTCATTTATTTCTAATTTTGCAGAATAATGTTTTGCAAATGGAAATGAATTGTTGTGTAACATTGAATCTGACAAGAGAAATGCATGGAAAGGACTTGGAATGTAAGATTGAAATCAATTCGACTAATAAGTACAATGCAAGGAAATATCCAGGAAGCTCTTTGACTTTGGATGTCCAATGTGAGTTTCTTTTATGTATTTTTAGATTAGACATTTATGACTAATAATAATTTATAATAACAATTTAATATTTTATGACTATTTAATAATATAATCTTTAATAATAATATTTATAAATAATAATAATAATAATAATATAACAATAATAATAATAATAGCATAATAATAATATATATTTATAATATTATAAATATATTATAATAATAATAATTTTAATAACATAATATTTAATAATAATTTAATAATATTAATTTATGACTTATCACTGTTCCAAAAATCTATTTTATGATTACTCAGACATGAGATGTCCATATGCCTCGAAAACTGAATTTTTAAGTAACAAATTTCGAAAATCAACGAATATGCGTATGATAAAAATTTAAACACAAAATGAATGCAAAAATGTCTTAGGTATGTTATTATAAAGCCAAAAAATTTACTTTTGACAGTAATTATAAAATAATAAATGTATATTTGGAAATATGAAGCAGTTGCTGTCGACATCTTTATGCTATTTTAGTTTTTAAAGTTAACCTTTCCTGTGTGAGTTTGTTTTAAGTATTTTCACATTGGACATTAAGCAAAGGTAAAAATAAAACTAAAAAAGAGCAACATTAAATGTCAAAATGAACAGAAATTATTCCGTATATGGAAGGTTGCCCCCTCCTCAATATCTTGCTCTTTACGCTTAAGTTTTACTGTTTGTCCCAATTTTTCAAGAACGGCTACAGAAACACAGTAGTCGTTCTATTAGAATAGGAAGCTTTTTAAAAGTGGTAACAGCTTTAGCATAAAGAGCAAAGAATTGAGGAGGGGGCAACCTTTCATATACGGAATAATTTCTGTTCATTTTGAATTTAATGTTGCTCCTTATTTTCAGTTAAAAAAACTTGATTTTTTTATTTAATCTAGCATAAGAATGACATATGCAATAAAAGACGGAACAGAAAGGGTAGAGGCAACAGACATATAACACACAAAAAAAATAACATACATAGTCTAGCTGATGTCATGGGGCTCATACGACTTTGGCGATACAGGTACCCAAACACTTGGAACAGGACACATTATACAGCAACTGGATAGTTATTATCGGATAACAAAGAGAACAATGAGTAGCTAGAAAGGAAAAATTAAACACTGGAGGACGATGGCCACCGAATAATACGGCATGTTGGTACTGACATAGTGAGACAGCTCATACAAAACCGAAGGTATCATTAAATGTGGCCTTTTTCTGTGGACATTGAACAGCCTAACCGCACAGAAAGGCATCCAAAACATGCTGCAATATTCACAAAAAGGGAAATTTACAACATCAGCTTAGCATTTAAATAGCCGAGAGTGCAGGACAACTCCTCTGAGATAAAGTAACCTCGCAATTTGGCAAAAATCGTCAAGTGAGTTTTTGTTAAGAATAAACACAAGGTAACTTCCAAGTGTGCGGCGCAAAATCGTCTGACTGAGTCTATAGATAGTTTTACGTGATGAAAAAAGCTTTATAATAGAGTCGGGGTGGAAAAAGGGAAGAAAAGGGGGAGACAAGTCACTTTGTATTGAACCTAATTTTTGGGAAAATTATGAAAACAAAAAGATTTGAAAGGAAATAAGGTAATTTGATCCTATTTTTATAGTTGTTTCAATCATGGTGTAATGAACTTAAAATACTACTACTAACAACTCACTGCAGCACCACACCGCATGAGATCAAAACAGCTACGCATGCCCCTCCTCCATCCCAAATGATTCAGAGTCTCCCTCTTTGCAGCCTACAAAGAAAATCTTATTTTGCTTAAATTTTACTTTACGACATCCTCCCGCCCCATTCGGGGGTGACCTGCTTTTCCTTCGGCCCTAGATGATCAGCAGACAAGTGAAAAGGCCGATCTTTGGCATTCTGCTATCTTTCATCTACAGAAAGTGTCCTAGCCATCCCAGCCTTACTTTCATTATAGCCTTAGAAAGCAGGGTTGATCCGCATTTTTCGTAGAGCTTATGATGGAGATACTTTCAGTCAGACGGGAATCAAAAACAATCTATAGGCAATTTCTATAGCAAATTCTGCTCTGTCTTTTGGAGCACCCACGCTTCAGGACCAATGTCATCACTGTAGCTTCCAATATTCTAATCTTGTTTCGCAGACATAGCTTTTGATTCATCCAAACTCTTTTCAACTGTGAAAAAACACCCTAGACCTTGGCCCATTCTATTTTGAACGTCTTTGCTGCACCCACTGTCTTTACTAATATTACTACCTAGTTAAGTAAAGCTGTTCACTTGATTGATAATTTCGTCACCCAGCATTATCTCTTCACCTTTGCTTATATTCATAGTCATAGTGACTCAGTTCTCTTAACATTAATTTTCAAACCTGTTCTTGTACCCTCAAACTTTCAACGCCTCCAAAATTTATTCATAATGCTAACATTTTCATCTAGGATACTTAAATCATCAGCATCAATTAAGTCTAGGAGAGCTTTACTTCCTCAATTGATTCCGTGTCTTTGCTGTGCTCCTTGGAACAAAGTCCATCAAAAAGATTCATATAAATGAGGATACAGCACAACCCTGCTTGAATCCTAATTTAGTACGAAACCAGCTGCTAACCTCATTTTCTACCAAAACCGCAGCAGTGTTATTGTCGTACATAGCACTAATCATGTTAATGTATTTTTCTGGTATACAGTCAGCTAAATCAAACCACAGCAGTGTTATTCTCGTACATAGCACTAATCATGTTAATGTATTTTTCTGGTACTCTTCTATCAGCTAAATCAAACGCTTGCTCACAATCTTTAAAACTTAGGACTAAAGACGTTGGATGGCTCAGGTACTTCTCAATTATTAATTTAAGAGGGAAGAATTGGTCGACACGTCGTCTCTTCCCTTCCTAATACCACTTTGTTCCTCTTTTAAAACTTTTTATCTCAAAACTTAAGTTAAAATATTATCCGT
This sequence comes from Artemia sp. Qi Xiang Cuo, assembly GCF_049724085.1. Classification (NCBI taxonomy): domain Eukaryota; kingdom Metazoa; phylum Arthropoda; class Branchiopoda; order Anostraca; family Artemiidae; genus Artemia; species Artemia sp. Qi Xiang Cuo. The sequence goes on from NC_142801.1 coordinate 63,611,926, forward strand.
GCATTATCTTTTTGCCAGAAAATGGATGCACTGCACTAGTTTTAAACTAGGCTAAAAGCTTTATATTGATAATTGTCTTACTGAATTTTGAACATTACGAAATCATACGAAAACTTATTTCTAAAGTCTTCAAAATTTTCTTCTGAGTAACCATTTGGTTCAGTTGCTTAAAAGTTTGAAAAAATCATTAGTAATATCTGATTTAACACACAATTTTATATTTTTTCAAAGAAACCTTTTCTTTACGACAACTTCTACTAGAAACTCATTGCAACATCAAGCCACCTAAGGCCAACACGGCAGTACACGCTCTTCTTCCATTCCGATCAATATTTTGCACTCTTTACCTTTCTCATGATTTTCCGATTTCTTTTAGATTCCCCCTTATGATCCGTTACCACCCTATTTGGAAGCAACTTGTTTTTGTTTGACCCCAGATGGACGGCCTAAAAGAATGATGTTTGGAAATTTGTCATAATTCCCAAACAACATCCGTAATTGTTCGTAGCCATCTCAACCGTATTTCATAGCAGCCATAGCATGGGGAATAGAGCCACAATTTTCCTATAGCTTGTTGTTTGAAATGCAGTCAGTCAAACTCGTGCTTAAGACTATCCGTAGACAGTGATTCTGGGAAATATGTAACACCATAAATAACCCCTGTCATTACCATAACTTCAAATTTTCCTTGAAAATTTGAAGAAATTTCTTTTCTTTGGTTTGCACATATATCTTCCTATTCTCCCGAACTTTTTTTTAACTACGTGGGTGCTGGTTTCTATTTACCACATTTACTAATAAATGCTACCCAGGTAAGTGAAGTATCCACTTCATCGATTTTTTCGCTATCAAATGTTACCTTACCACCCTAATTTATTCCAGTTTAAGCGGTCTTGGTCATCTTAACATTTAATTTTGGAATCTATTCTTGCACCCTGAACTCTCAAATCTGTTTGAAATCTAGGAAATTTGAAATCTATTTCGGACAGTTAATTGTATTGGGCTACCTATTTTCATTATGCACAAAAAACGTCTAAATTTAGAACATGTCTTTTAAAGTTTAATCTGTGTTTTTGGGGTTAGGTTAGATTGAAGAAGAAAAGCAAAGTTATCATAATAAAAATTTGCACTTCTTTCATGCATTTCTTTATGGTGTTCCTTTTACCTTTCTTCTGCTATTATTTGGCCTACAGGGAATTTACCTAAGATAAATAATCCCTATTATGCGTAATTGCCGTTAGTTTATTTCCCACCTCACTAATGGATTTCTCCCTATCCCTAGTCTCTGCCTAGTGAATTTCGTTCCATAATAATTAACGATCATATTCTCATAATAGACGCCCCGGAGGTAGAGCTGAAACTTGGCCGTAATTTGGAGAATAGCCTAGTACCTCAAGGAGGAGATGCATATTTTGAGTGCCATTTTGACAGTAATCCTCAGCCAAAGAAGATTATTTGGAGAAAAGAGGTAAGTATTGAAGGAATCAAAACTATTTAGGATACAAATTTGACCTAAAACTTAACGTTGCCTTTGATAAAAGGAAATTGCCCGTTTCGTCGAACCGCTTATAGTCTTTTGATTCATCTTTTTCTGTTACTTTTGGTTGAATTACCGTGGATTTCATCCCTAAGACCCAGATTATCTATTAGGTTTGACCAGATATCTCCCACCTATCAAAATGCATGAGCCGACACGTTCCTCAATTACATCGGCTATCTAACAAAACTTGCCCGCCGGTGCAATATCGTGCAATGTCATTGGAATGGATAAAGCTTTGCCCGTGCTTGGATAGGACTGGATAAAGCTCCACCCATGCAATCCCGTTGGATATTGTCAACCTTTAGAAACTAAAATCTTCTGATCGGATGGCTTTTGAGATTTGCAAGAATACTGAAGGGAATAATATACGTAAACATAAATAATTTATGCCTCAAGGTCATATGTGAAATTTCACACCTCTGAGGTAATTGCCAAAAGTAGCTCGTTCGGGTGCTCTTAAAGCAAGAATCAGCAGGACTATGCAGACGAGGAGAGTAAAATTTGTATTGAACTTCTTCTTCTTTTTTCTTTGAGAGCAACTTAACAAAGATTTTTCGCAATTATCTCAGTAGTGTGTGACTTTAGGTTTGACAGCGGTGACAGTACAATAGAAAAAAGCCAATGAAATAAACTTCATTCCGATATCAAGAAGATGAGAGATAGAAGAGAATTGAACAATATTTGAGTTGTATTTTTGACATAAAAATCCTTGATTGAGTACATCAGAAAGTCCCAGTTGCGAGGAGTTTCCAGCTTCCTTTTTCAACCTAACTGTCTTAAAAAAACGCCCGCTATATCTACTCTTTGACTTGCTGAAACCTAGAATAAGACCCTGTGCTTAGAACAGATGTTTATAAATGCTGCCCATTGTACTATCTTTTGAATATTTTGCGTTTTTTATATATATTAACAATAACTGTTTCTTGTTAGTTAGGAAAGAACAAATAAGCCTAGTTTCTACCATAAAAATGTGCGGTAAAGGACATCCAAAAAATTTTGTCGGAGTAAAATAATAAAATGCGTTTTATCAGAATTATAAAGAAGAAAATGTCTCTAAGGATCAAGAGTTGAGGGTACCCCTTACGAGCTAACACGGCTACCATTAACATAAAAGAACGGACTGTTTCTCGTCAGCTGAAACTGTGTTAAGCTGTATACTGACACTTGGCAGTTTTGCATAAAAGATTTTATCTTTAAGAGCAAAAAAGTTAAAAAGTAAGTTCGCCTTAAAGCACCAAGAAGAAAAGAAGCTGGTCAATCTTAAAGCGTCAAGAAGAGGAAAACTAATTTGTGACACCATCATAAATACAAAATCTAAACTATTAGCAATTTTTATAAATAAGAAAAGAAAATACTACGAGGAATAATTTTAAGAGAGCGAAATTTAAATTATTTCTGATAAAGTAGTTAAAATAATTCCTAGTTGTTTTACCTTTTGTTATTTGTGTAATGGAAAGGCAGTTTTGTTTGTATCTTTTATTTAGCTCTTTCTCACAAATTTTTATTAAATCTCCCGTGCCTAAATTGCTTTTACTTTCTTTAATATTTTCATAAAAATAATTAAATATCTTCAAAAAAAAAAAAGAAAAGAAAAGACAAAAAAAAACATGACGTAGTTTTATGAATAAGTTCTAAAATCATACTTACTCCCGTAATTCTTATTTCAGTTAAAGGCATTTGTTTCTTAAAATCAATCAAGAGGGAATGGTATCCCTAACACGGGGTAGCATTAACACGGGGTAATACGGGTTAAATGTGCCCCTAACAAGGGGTACAAAAAAAAAATTAAAAAACAGCTGATTTTGAAAACTATGAAATGTATATACCAGTCCAACGAATTGACCTCAAAGACCACAATAGACCCCTCTTCCAACCCCTCTGCGGTGGATTGTCAGCCCTCTGAAGAAAGCAAAGGAACTGGTAGCACTGATATGTGACTTGGGAAAGGAGGAACTAAAGAAGGTACCGCGGGATGTTTTTAGAAGTGAGAAAGAACCAAATTATAGAGCTAGAAAAAGGGAGCCGTTGATTGATTTTCAGTTATCTTTTAAAAATCTAAGCGAATTGCCGTTTAGTTATGAACAGAAAAAGTCTGTGTACTGCATGATTCATGGAATCTTACCCTTTAGTGACATAGTTAGTCGCATATTGGAAACCCAAAGGCCTACTTGTTCAATGTGTGGAGACAAAGTGCTCGACGGACTGATGTGCGCATTGATTCAATACCCCCCGAACGGTGGATTACCCCAAGGATTATTGGAAATATTAGAAAATGAAGGAATAAAAAGAATGTCTGTAGAAGAAAAGAACAAAGCTCGAAAGCTGTTCTTTTGTGTTAAAGATAAGCCAAGGAACTATGCGCTGTGGTTTTTAGTGACAGGTGTAAGCATACAATGTGTGGAAAATGCGGAAACGTCAAAAGCAAGTCAAAATTCCTTTGGCGAATGTTTGGCTTGAAAGTTCTGTGGATGACTTGAGACGGAGTCGAGTATGGAGGGAGAGAGTGAATGTGGAATGGATGAGTGAAATTGAGTTTTAAATTTGAAAATTTGTATTTAAATGGTATAAAGTATAAACAGTGTTAAATTGAGAATTTAAAAAAAAATGGGGAAATAATGTTAGTATTAAGATAAAAGAATTTAAATGAATATTTTAATAGTTAATGTATGAATTTTGAGTAGCCAAAAGGGTATTATAAAGAATTTAGTGGTTTATTTGTGTGTTACTAAAGAAGGATTAAAATGGCGTGCCTAAAGATATTATAAGGGCACAGCATTCTACTCCTCCTAGGTGTGTTATGGGCCTGAGGGAAGATTGGGAGGAGGGAGGATGATGTATAGTTGATTGAGAAGAAGGTTTTAAGAATAATCTTTATGTAGTATTAATGTATTTCCACGGTGAAAAGGGTGCCCTGTGGCGGAAGGGCACCCTTTAAAACCGGTAATGGTATTTTTTTTGTGGTTTTGAAATTTTATAGTAGTATGCCTTGTCTTCGTCAATTATGTTTGGCTACCCAAATTAAAAAATAAAAGAATGCTTTTAAATTTGTGTTAGTGACATAAAAGTTGAAATTAAGTGAAAAAGATTATTATGTCACCGAGAGGAGAGGAGGTGGGATTTTTCTAATATATATACATAAAGAAAAACAAAAAAAAAAACACCACAATAGAAAACTTCTTTAAGCTCATACTTTTTCAGGAGGGAGGGAGGCAGATACACATCAATATATGTCCAAATATACATTACAATTTAATTAAAAATACAATTAAATAAGGATTAGTGAAGTTTAATTTGAATCTCTTAAGACAATAGAAGTTTATGCCTGTGTAATTACCAGATTCACTCTTGTCACATTTTTTATGAATGGGGTTTAATAGAAGTTTAACTAAAATTACTAGGTCCTTCCCCTTACTATATCGCGTACTATCTGAACCCTAAAGGACTTAAACACCCTTCTTTATGATTGTCCGTTATTGTCGATCGCAAACATGCCCTTGAAATGAAAAATTCCATTGGAGTGACTTGTTATGAACTTGAATCTCTTAAGACAGTAGAAGTTTATGCCTGTGTAATTACCAGATTGTTCGTTGAAATGTTTGTGAAATGTTTTACCGAGGCGAACAATGCTTGGGTTGGGTTGAAATCAAGAGTTCGAAACAACCAACTCTAAGTAAGGAGTGACTCGGCTCAATAGCAATCGAAACTTTAAAAACGGGACTTCAATATCAATAGGTACATCAAAGGAATTGGATTATTATGCTGATTCTAAATATACTAGATTCATCAAGTTTACTGTTACCCATCAAAAGCTACGAGCTTGAGAAAGTTTGCCGTATATTCAAAAAAGTAGGAAACTACCGCCTAAAAGTCAAAGGATCTTAATAAAAATTACCTCACATTCAGCATATCGCTGAACCCTATACTGTAAAAGTTTCATGCTCTTATATATAAAAATGTGGAATTTTGCACCTTTTTTCTGAAGAAATATTACGGATGCTTGTTCATTTGTTTTTTTTTTCTCCCTGGGGTGACGGTATCGAACTAATGGTCCTAGAAGATCAAGAGAAGGTGTATTCGAACGGAAATTAGAAGTTCTAGTGCCCCTTTTAATATGCAAAATATTGTAGGGTGAGTAACTCCTCTCCCATGCCTCTTTTCCCCCTGAAGTCATCTATTAAAATTTTGAGATAGCTATTTCGTTCAAAATAATTGAAAAACCCAATAACTAGGCTTTCGGGGTAAGATTACCCCCAAAAGCCCGTGGGAAAAGGGTTGTAGGTTATAAAATTTACCCATTGCATGTGTATAGTCTTTGTTATTTGGAAGGACACAGAAGTTTTTCGGTTGGGGGCATTTTGTGCTTGAGGTGGGTTTCCATCGGGATAATTTTATTTGCGGAGGGAAATTTTTGGGGGTGAGCTTTACAGAGGAAATTTTACACTGAGGAAATTTTAACGAAATTCTGTTTTGTTGTCTGACTTCCTCTTTCCCTGCTCAGTTTTGCATGTGGAGATGTTCTGAGGGGAGTTGTCTGGGGAAATGTTTAGCCTGTTTGGATTTTCGGGAAAAATTACAAGGAAGGTGTATTTTGGAGTGGTCGGAAAACGATTAGAAATATTTTTTTTCAAATCAAAGGATACTAAGGAGAATTTTGGTCTTTCTTCTAGGAAAAAAATGTAGATTCCACATTTTTCTATATAGGAGGTTGAAACGTCTTCAGTTGGGTTCTCTGATACGCTGAATCTGGTGGTGTGATTTTTATTAAGGGTCCTTGGCTCTTAGGGAGGTATTTAACCCTTTTTTGAAAATCAGGTAAATTATCTCGGACTCGTAACTTTTGATGGGTAACACTAAACTTGGTGAATCTAATATATTTGGAATCAGTATAATAAGCTGATTCTCTTACTGACCTAAAATCTGCTTTATCTACTGATCTAAAAGTTCAGTTTTCTTTTTAGTTTCGGTTACTGTTGAGCTTTGTCGCTCCTTACTTACAGTTCTTTACCACAGAAGTAGAGAGGGAGGTGCTACTCCAATCACTCACCCCTGCTGCCATCTGCAACTTTTTTTTACATATTTTTTATCTATTTGGTGTTAGTGAGAATGGAAAAATAGGAACTTTTTCAAATATATGGAGGTTTTCATGGATGGTTAAGTTTGTTGGTTAAAGCGTTTGGTGTTTTTCATAGATGTTTATTAGTTTTTGTCAGTGAGAATTTGAAAACCAGGAATTTTCTCACATTTTTGTATGTTTTTTTGGTTTTTGTCAGTGAGAATGAAAAACAGGAACTTTGTCACATTTATGTATATTCTCTTGGATGGTTATGTGTGTGGGTCAATTTATTTGATGTTTTCTTGGATGTCTTATGGTTTTTGTCAGTGAGAATGGAAAAACAGGAACTTTCTCACTTTCATGGATTATTGAGTCTAATGGGGACAGGTCAATGACACTTCCTTCTTGTTGTTGTTCAATGCGAATGTTATGTGTTTCCCGGAAACCGTTAGATCACGTGTTTCCTTCTCAGTTAATCGGAGGGCTTGCTTACATAACAATTCGACCTTGAGATTTCGTATATAACGGGCATGCATTGTGATTAAATTATCAGAAAGTATTGTGACACAATGGATAAATTTGATGAATTAGAAGCCATACCAACTTCAATTTGCAATGTAAGTACATTTTTTATTTTCAAAATAAAACTATTTTCCGTGGTCACCCCCAGTATATTCACGTAAATCCCTCCCCCTCCCTCAAACCTAACCACCTTGCAATCTTTACACTCGATGGAAAACGTAAAATATATTCTATATACCCTCGAAACCTACCCCCCCCCCATTGTTTTACAATCAAATTCTCGCAAAAAGAAATAATTCTCTTTTCGTTAAATTTCTTCCTTCTATATTTCCAGCTAAAGTGGCTACTGACTTCTGTCAATTTTTAATGAAAATTCCGTTCTGTTTTGACACAATCTCCAGTGCGAGGTTAAAATTAGCTATCACCCCTTTTCCCTCTGTGTTTACGAACGCAGCGGCCAAAGTCAAAGGAACTATTCTTCCGTCAAAATTAAAACACAATGATGCAATAATTAAGCACAGACGTAATGCTCTATTTTGGGGGAGTGAAATGGATTATTTTCAAATTAAGGTCTAACAATATATTTAAGACATTATGTAAAAGGGGGGAGAGGGGGCAACACCTCACTTCTAACAGCTTTGTTGTAAGTAAATTATGTAAAACGGAGGGGGGCAATGCCATCAATTCTACCGACATCAGTGTGAAATAAAAACAAACTGCGCAAGTTTAGAAAGATAGGCAATTAAGGTTTTCAGTGCTTTTACGTAATTCAGTGTTTGTCGGAAAATAGCAGTCAGCTAATTTTGTCTGCACATTTGCGATAGACCTAAGGGTGGGTTAATTTTCCTAAATTTAGGGGAGGGGGCGTGAATCCGTGATTTCTGTTGGGGAGGGGGTTAGCACTTTTAATAGTGACAAAATAGAAATGAAAAGATAATTGTTTTTTACTTCAGTGTCTAACCATTTCTCTTCGAAATTTAGCGATTTTAGCTATAACAATTTTCCTAAATTTAGGGGAGGGGGGTGTGAATCCAGGATATTTGTTGGGGAGGGGGTTAACGCTTTTAATAGTGACAAAATAGAAATGAAAAGATAATTGTTTCTTACTTCAGTGTCTAACCATTTCTCTTCGAAATTTAGCGATTTTAGCTATAACAAGTTTCCTAAATGTAGGGGAGGGGGCGTGAACCCGTGATTTTTTTTGGGGAATGGGTTAACGCTTTTAATGGTGACAAAATAGAAATTGAAAAGATAATTGTTTCTTACTTCGTTGTGCGAACCATTTCTCTTTGATATTTTAGCGATTTTAGCTATAGCATTTGAATAAAAGGTAGTAAGATATATTCGTTATTGATCTGTCATGCGCTTGAAAAAAAACTGAACGTTAGTATAATAATGCTTTGAGTTATTTCTGAGAAAATTTGAATTTATTATAATCAAACTATGATTTTCAGAGTTTAGGTTGCTTTCGACAAAGATTTCTCTTTACATACGGCAAATTTCCACAAGGTGATTGATCCATGGCACTTCTAAATGTGATAGAAGCTACTACACCCTGCTTCAATATCTTTTTACGTATTCAAACTGAATGTTCGTATAACAATGCTTTGAGTTATTCCTCAGAAAATTGACCCCTCCAAATATTTACTCAGAGGAGCGGGTACTGAAATGTAAAACGTTACTTATTTGCCAATTATTGTCACAGTTTTCAAGTTGGGATCTTTGAAGACACTCCCTCCTTTTCGGTCTATCCTATGAAAGTGAGATGTATTTGTTAGAGTTTCAGAAACATTACATATTTATTTAATTTAAACACTTTTTTTTTCAGATATAATAATGTTTGGTGTGATTGACACAGAATATATTGGTCTGAAATATTCCTCATCTGGCATTATTTTCGAAGCAGCTTTCATACTCCTAGACAATCAACGACGTGAAATTCATTGCTATAAATGGAACATCAGATACAATATGTATAAGTACGAGAAAACAGATGTAGTCCAACAATAAATTTTAAAAATCAATCTGGATTGTTCTTTAAAATATTGAGACCACATCAAGAACCTGTCTAAGATGTAAAACATGTAAAGGAGAATATTAAGAAAATTAGCAGTTTTTTCGGCTCTAAAACTATTCATATTAAGAATAACGTGACAAATGACACAATAATACTAGAAAAATGAGAGAAAAGAATAGTACTATTCAATTTAGAAGACGTCAAATGTGAGAAATACCTGCATTCAGTACATGACCCAGAAGATGAAGTTAGATATTTCACTCAATGGATACCGGAAAATATACCTTACATGTAAAAAAGAATCATATATCAAAAGTAATTAACGTGTTCCTCATAACATAAAATTGATTAATATACTTTTTCTTTTAAATATGTAATTATTTTTTTTTAAAATGTTTTTAAATATGTTTAAGAAATAAAAATTTTAACCATAATCCGTTTTATTATTTATAATATTATATCGCCATTAAAATTATAATTTCAGATTAAAAAGGTCAGGGAACACACTTTCAAGTTCAGCATGTTGGAGAACCCTAAATAGTCACCCCTAAAAAGGTAAGTTAACCCTAAAAGGTTAAAGAATTTCCCTGAAATTACACTTTCAGATCCAACAGGTCAGGGTACAAACTTTCAGGTTCAGCATGTAGGAGAACGCTAAATGATCATCCCTAAAAAGGTAAGTTAACCCTAAACGAATAAAGAAATTCTCTTAAATCACACTTCCAGGTTCAACTTGTTGGAGAACCCTAAATGCTCATCCCTAAAAAAGGTAAGTTAACCCTAAACGCTTAAAGAATTTAACTGAAATCAAACTTTCAGGTTAGGTTAAGTAGGATCCCGACCCCCATTACCCCAACCCCGAAGTAACCCCTGGTCCCAAAGCCCCCCGGGCCCCCACCGACCCACCGGCCCCGGCAGAACTTTTCAAAGGCGTTATTATATCTTTACAGAACAAGTTCTTTCCTTAATGTACCTATTAAGCCCAATTTACAAGTTAAAGTACTTATCTTTTTCATCCAAAACTATACTTTATAGCTTTTAGGATACCTCAACATCAAGCAATACTGTTCAAATGGCATTTCAGAACAAGTTACTTTCTTAATGTCATTCCTAAACCCATTTTACAAGTTGAAGTTCCCATCCTTTTCACCCACAACTTTACTTTACAGCTTTTTGAATGCTCCAACTCCAAGCAATACTTTTCAAAGACCAATTCAGAGCAAGTTAATTTCTTAATGTCCATCCTAAACCCATTTTACAAATTGAAGTACCCATCCTTTTCACACACAACATTACTTTACAGCTTTTGAATGCCCCAACACATAGCAATACTTTTCAAATGGCATTTCAGAACAAGTTATTTTCTTAATGTCCCTCCTAAACCCATTTTACAAGTTGAGGTACCCATCCTTTTCAACCCACAACTTTACTTTACAGCTTTTTGGATACCTCAACACCAAGAAATACCTTTTCAAAGGACATTTCAGAGCATCATCTCTTCTTAATGTTCATTCTAAACCCATTTTCCAACTTGAAGCATCCTTCCTTTTCACCCACGACTTTACTTTACAGCTTTTTGGATACCTCAACATCAAGAAATACCTTTCAAAAGTCATTTCAGAGCAAGTTCCTTTCTTAATGTCCCTTCTAAACCCATTTTCCAACTTGAAGTACAAATCCTTTTCACCCACGACTTTACTTTACAGCTTTTTGAATGCTCCAACACCAAGCAATACCTTTCAAAGGCATTTAAGAGCAACTTCTTTTCTTAATGTCAATTCTAAACCCATTCTCCAACTTGAAGTACCCATCCTTCTCATCCACAACTTTACTTTACAGCTTTTTGGATACCTCAACACCAAGAAATACTTTTCAAAAGAAATTTCAGAGCAAGTTCTTTTCTTAAAGTCCTTCCTAAACCCTTTTTACAAGTTGAAGCATCCATCCATTTCAACCAAAACTTTACTTTACAGCTTTTTGGATACCTCAACACCAAAAAATACCTTTCAAAAGGCATTTCAGAGCAACATCCTTTCTTAATGTCCCTTCTAAACCCATTTTCCAACTTGAAGTACCCCATCTTTTTCACACACAACATTACTTTACGCATTGTTTCCACACCCAAACATCAAGCAAAGGCATTTCAGAACAATTTTTTCTTAATGTCCCTTCTATACCCTTTTTCCAACTTGAAGTACCCATCCTTTTCACCCAAAACTATACATTACAGCTTTTTGGATACCTCAACACCAAGAAATACCTTTCAAAAGGCATTTCAGAGTAAGTTCCTTTCTTAATGTCCCTTCTAAACCCATTTTCCAACTTGAAGTACCCATCCTTTTCACCCACAACTTTACTTTACAGCGTTTTAGATACCTCAACACCAAGAAATACCTTTCAAAGGACATTTCAGAGGAAGTTCCTTTCTTAATGTCCCTTCTAAACCCTTTTTCCAACTTGAAGTACCCATCCGTTTCACCCTGAACTTTACTTTTAAGCTTTTTGGATACCTCAACACCAAGAAATACTTTTCAAAAGGCATTTCAGAGCAATTTCCTTTCTTAATTTCCCTTCTAACCCATTTTCCAACTTGAAGTACCCATCCGTTTCACACACAACTTTACTTTACAGCTTTTTGGTTACCTCAACACCAAGAAATACTTTTCAAAAGACATTTCAGAGCAATTTCCTTTCTTAATGTCCCTCCTAAACCCATTTTACAAGTTGAAGTACCCATCCGTTTCACCCACAACTTTACTTTACAGCTTTTTGGATATCTCAACACCAAGAAATACATTTCAAAAGACATTTCAGAGCAATTTCCTTTCTTAATGTCCCTTCTAACCCATTTTCCAAATTGAAGTACCCATACTTTTCACCCACAACTTTACTTTACAGCTTTTTGGTTACCTCAACACCAAGCAATACTTTTCAAAAGACATTTCAGAGCAAGTTCCTTTCTTAATGTCCCTTCTAAACCCATGTTCCAACTTGTAGTACCCATCCGTTTCACCCACAACTTTACTTTACAGCTTTTTGGATATCTCAACACCAAGAAATACCTTTTAAAAAGACATTTCAGAGCAATTTCCTTTCTTAATGTCCATTCTAAACCCATTTTCTAACTTGAAGTACCCCTTCTTTTCACCCACAACTTTACTTTACAGCTTTTTGGTTATCTCAACACCAAGAAATACTTTTCAAAAGACATTTCAGAGCAAGTTCCTTTCTTAATGTCCCTTCTAAACCCATTTTCCAACTTGAAGTACCCATCCTTTTCACCCACAACTTTACTTTACAGTTTTTTGGATACCTCAACACCAAGCAATACTTTTTAAAAGACATTTCAGAGCAAGTTCCTTTCTTAATACCTCTTCTATGCCCATTTTCCAACTTGAAGTACCCATCCGTTTCACCCCCCAACTTTACTTTACACCTTTTTGGATGCCTCAACACCAAGAAATAGTTTCAAAAGACATTTCAGAGCAAGTTACTTCTTAATGATCCTTCTAAACACATTTTACAAGTTGAAGTACTTATCTTTTTCACCCACAACTTTACTTTACAGCTTTTTGGATACCTCAACACCAAGAAGTAGTTTCAAAAGACATTTCAGAGCAAGTTACTTCTTAATGATCCTTCTAAACCCATTTTACAAGTGGAAGTACGTATCTTTTTCTCCAAATACTTGACTATACAGGTCTTTTGATACCTCAAAACAAAGAAATACTTTCCAATGACCATCTCATAGCTAGTTAATGTCATAATGCACCTCCTAAGACAATCTTACAATTTGATTTACTTATCTTTTAAACAAACACGTATACTCTACTGCTTGTAGCTTACCCCAAAGCCAAGCAATACTTTTCAATGGCGTTTCAGAACAATTTCTTTTCTTAATGTCCCTCCTAAACCCATTTTACAAGTTGAAGTACTTATCTTTTTCACCCAGAACTATACTTTACAGCTTTTATTATACCTCAACACCAAGAAATACTTTTCAAAGACCATTTCAGAGAAAGTTACTTTCTTAAGGTCCCTCCTAAACCCATTTTACAACTTGATGTACTTATCTTTTTCACCCACAACTATACTTTACAGCTTTTAGGATACCTCAACACCAAGAAATACTTTTCAAAGACCATTTCAGATCAAGTTACTTTCTTAATGTCCATCCTAAACCCATTTTACAAGTTGAAGTACTTATCTTTTTCACCCAAAACTATACTTTACAGCTTTTAGGATACCTCAACACCAAGAAATACTTTTCAAAGACCATTTCAGAGCAAGTTACTTTCTTAATGTCCCTCCTAAACCCAAGTTGAATTACTTATCTTTTTCATCCAAAACTATACTTTACAGCTTTGGGGATAACTTAACACCAAGAAATACTTTTCAAAGACCATTTCAGAGCAAGTTACTTTCTTAATGTCCCTCCTAAACCCATTTTACAAGTTGAAGTACTTATCTTTTTCACCCACCACTCTACTTTATAGCTTTTAGGATACCTCAAACCCAAGAAAATACTTAAGTTAGGATAGATTAAGTTAGTTTAGATTAGGTTAGGTTATCCTACGTACGCTTCACCTAGGTTAGGTTAGGTGAGAGACAGGCAATAAGTTAGGTGAATGGTTAGGTTAGGATATACTAGATTAAGCTAGGGTAGGTTAAGTTAGGTTCGGCTAGTTTAGCCTACGTGCGCGCGCGGACGAAGGCTAACCTAGCCTAACCTAACTTAAACTAACCTAACTTTAAGAAAGGAACTTGCTCTGAAATGCCTTTTGAACAGTATTTCTTGGTGTTGAGGTATCCAAAAAGCTGTAAAGTAAAGTTGTGGATGAGAAGGATGGGTACTTCAAGTTGGAAAATGGGTTTAGAAGGGACATTAAGAAAAGAAGTTGCTCTGAAATGCATTTGTAAGGTATTGATTGGTGTTGGAGCATTCAAAAAGCTGTAAAGTAAAGTTGTGGGTGAAAAGGATTGCTACTTCAAGTTGGAATATGGGTTTAGAAGGGACATTAAGAAATGAACTTGCTCTGGAATGCCTTTTGATATGTATTCCTTGATGCTGAGGTATCCAAAAAGCTGTAAAGTAAAGTAGTGGGTGAAAAGGAAGGATGCTTCAAGTTGGAAAATGGGTTTAGAATGAACATTAAGAAGAGATGTTGCTCTGAAATGCCCTTTTAAAAGGTATTTCTTGGTGTTGGGGCATCCAAAAAGCTGTAAAGTAAAGTTGTGGGTTGAAAAGGATGGGTACTTCAACTTGTAAAATGGGTTTAGGAGGGACATTAAGAAAATAACTTGTTCTGAAATGCCATTTGAAAAGTATTGCTATGTGTTGGGGCATTCAAAAGCTGTAAAGTAATGTTGTGTGTGAAAAGGATGGGTACTTCAATTTGTAAAATGGGTTTAGGATGGACATTAAGAAATTAACTTGCTCTGAATTGGTCTTTGAAAAGTATTGCTTGGAGTTGGAGCATTCAAAAAGCTGTAAAGTAAAGTTGTGGGTGAAAAGGATGGGAACTTCAACTTGTAAAATGGGTTTAGGAATGACATTAAGAAAATAACTTGTTCTGAAATGCCATTTGAAAAGTATTGCTTGGTGTTGGGGTATCCTAAAAGCTGTAAAGTAAAGTTGTGGATGAAAAAGATAAGTACTTCAACTTGTAAATTGGGTTTGGGAGGGACATTAATGAAAGAACTTGTTCTTTAAAGATACAATAACGCCTTTTGAAATGTTCTGTAGGGGCCAGTGGAGGGTCTTTTGGGTCCCGGGGGGCTGTGGGGCCGGGGGTTAGTTCGGGGTAATGGTAGTGTGGGTCGGGGTCCTACCTAACCTAACCTGAAAGTGTGATTTCAGTGAATTTCTTTAAGAGTTTAGGGTTAACTTACCTTTTTTATGGATGAGCATTTAGGGTTCTCCTACATTCTGAGCCTGAAAGTGTGATTTCAGAGAAATTCTTTAAGCGTTTAGGGTTAACTTACCTTTTTAAGGATGAGCATTTAGGGTTCTCCTATATGCTGAACCTGAAAGTTTGTACCCTGATCTAATGAATCTGAAAGTGTAATTTCAGGGAAATTCTTTTAACTTTTGAGTGTTAACTTAACTTTTTAGGGGTGACTATTTAGGGTTCTCCAAGATTCTGAACTTGAAAGTGTGTTCCCTGACATTTTGAATATGAAATTATAATTTTCATGGCGATAGACTATTCTAAATAATAAAACTGTTAAGGTTTAATATATTTATTGCTTAAAAATATTTAAAAACATTTGAAAAAAAAAATAATGACATATTTAAAAAAAAAAGAAGCTTAATCCATTTGATATGAGGAGGAGCAAGTTTAGGACTTTGGATATCTGATGCATTTTTCCATGTCAGGTATCTTTTCCGGTATCCATTGAGCGAAATATCTAACTTCATCTTCTGGGTCATGGACTGAATGCAGGTATTTCTAACATTTGAAGTCTTCTAAATTGAATTATTCTATGTTTTTATCACATTTTTCTAGCAAGAGTTTATCAGTTTACATGTTTCTCTTAACCTAAACAGTTTGAACAGCAAAAAAACTGCATATTTCCTGCATTTTCTCGTGTACTTGTTTTATTTCATAGCCATGTTCACTCTTTGGTCGTAAGACTTTAGCATAAAATAAATTTAAATTTCTAAAATTTAGTGTAGGACTCCATCTGTTTTTCTCGTACTTATACATATTGTATCTGATGTTCCATTTATAGCAATGAATTTCACGTCGTTGATTGTCTAGGAGTAAGAAAGCTGCTTCGAAAATAATGACACATGAGGAATATTTCAGACCAATATATTCTGTGTCAATCACACCAAACATTATTATATCTGAAAAAAAAGTGTTTAAATTAAATAAATATGTAATGTTTCTGAAACTCTAACAAATACAGCTCACTTTCATAGAATAAACTGAGAAGGAGGGAGTGTGTTCAAAGATCCCAACTTGAAAACTGTGAAAATGATTGGCAAATAAGTAACGTTTTACATTTCAGCACCCGCTCCTCTGCGTAAATATTTGGAGGGGTCAATTTTCTGAGGAATAACTCAAAGCATTGTTATACGAACATTCAGTTTGAATACGTAAAAAGAGATTGAAGCAGGGTGTAGTAGCTTCTATCACATTTAGAAGGGCCATGTATCAATCACCTTGTGGAAATTTGCAGTATGTAAAGAGAAATCTTTGTCGAAAGCAGACTAATCTCTTAAAATAAAATTTTGATTATAATAGTTTCAACATTTATCAAAAATAACTCAATGTATTATTATCTGAACGTTCGGTTTTTTATTCAAGTAAATACCCGGTCAATAGAGACTATATTTTACTAACTTTTAACCAAATGCTATAGCTAAAATCAGTAAAATATCAAAGAAAAATGGTTCGCACAACGAAGTAAGAAACAATTATCTTTTCATTTTCTATTTTGTCACCATTAAAAGAGTTAACCCATTCCCCAACAAAAATCAAGGATTCATGCTCCCTCCCCTAAATTTAGGAAAATTGTTATAGCTAAAATCGCTAAATTTCGAAGAGAAATGGTTAGACACTGAAGTAAGAAACAATTATCTTTTCATTTCTATTTTGTCACCATTAAAAGCGTTAACCCCCTCCCCAACAAAAATCCTGGATACACGCCCCCCCTACCCTAAATTTAGGAAAATTGTTATAGCTAAAATCGCTAAATTTCGAAGAGACATGGTTAGACACTGAAGTAAGAAACAATTATTTTCATTTCTATTTTGTCACTATTAAAAGTGCTAACCCCCTCCCCATCAAAAATAACGGATTCACGCCCCCTCCCCTAAATTTAGGAAAATTAACCCACCCTAGGTCTATCGCTAATTTGCAGACAAAATTAGCTGACCGCTATTTTCAGACAAACACTGAAATACGTAAAAGCACTGAAAACCTCGATTGCCTATCTTTCTAGCCTTGCACAGTTTGTTTTTATTTTACACTGATGGCGGTAGAATTGAGACATTGCCCCCTCCCTTTTACATAATTTACTTACAACGAAGCTGTTAGAAGTGAGACGTTGCCCCTCTTGTCCCTTTTACATAATTTACTTACAACGAAGCTGTTAGAAGTGAGGCGTTGTCCCCTCTCCCCCCTTTTACATAATGTCTTAAATATACTGTTAGACCTTAATTTGAAAATCATCCATTTCACTCCCCCAAAATAGAGCATTACGTCTGTGCTTAATTATTGCATCATTGTGTTTTAATTTTGACGGAAGAATAGTTCCTTTGACTTTGGCCGCTGCGTTCGTAAACACAGAGGGAAAAGGGGTGATAGCTAATTTTAACCTCGCACTGGAGATTGTGTCAAAACAGAACGGAATTTTCATTAAAAATTGACAGAAGTCAGTAGCCACTTTAGCTGGAAATATAGAAGGAAGGAATTTAAAGAAAAGAGAATTATTTCTTTTTGCGAGAATTTGATTGTAAAACAATGGGGGGGGGGTAGGTTTCGAGGGTATATAGAATATATTTTACGTTTTCCATCGAGTATAAAGATTGCAAGGTGGTTAGGTTTGAGGGGGGGGGAGGGATTTACGTGAATATACTGGGGGGTGACGAAGGAAAATAATTTTATTTGAAAATAAAAAATTTACTTACATTGCAAATTGAAGTTGGCATGGCTTCTAATTCATCAAATTTATCCGTTGTGTCAAAATACTTTCTGATAATTTAATTACATTGCATGCCCGTTATATACGAAATCTCAAGGGCAAATTATTATATAAGCAAGCCCTCTGATTGGCTGAGAAGGAAACACGTGATCTAACTGTTTCCGGGAAACTCATAACATTTGCCTCGAACTACAACAAGAAGGAAGTGTCATTGACCTGCTCCCATTAGACTCAATAATCCATGAAAGTGGGAAAGTTCCTGTTTTTCCATTCTCACTGACAAAAACCATAAATTGCTGTTGACATCCATGAAAAACATCAAATAAATCGACCAACACACATAACCATCCATGAAAACAGACATAAATGTGAGATAGTTCCTGTTTTTCATTCTCACTGACAAAAACCAAGAAAACATAAAAAAATGTGAGAAAGTTAATGGTTTTCAAATTCTCACTGACAAAAACCAATAAACATCTATGAAAAACATCAAATGATTTGACCAACAAAAATAACCATGCATGAAAACATACATATATGTGACAAAGTTCCTGTTTTTCCATTCTCACTGACAACAAACAGATATTAAATATGTAAAAAAAAGTTGTAGGTGGCAGCAGGGGTGAGTGATTGGAGTAGCACCTCCCTCTCTACTCACAGACTGTTGAGAAGCTGTTTTCCACAGCCAAGGTCACGTTTTGAGAACGTACAGTTTATTCTCAATTTCATCAAACTGCAACACAGTTTATATGATTAGCAGTATGATCTTTCCCTATCTCACCCATTATAAAAACCCGGACCGAGGTGCGATTGCTCCAGAGAATGTATAAACCGGTATAAACATAAGCGGCATTAGATCTTTTCACGGGTAGACAAAAAATAATCACCTACGGAACAAGTACTGACAAAACCACTTGGCCGGCTCAACCAATAAGTGGACAATAAGTGCAGAAATAAGTGGGAGGAGCTTTTTGTTCGCACCGAGAATGAAGAGCCAGAAATCATCTGCGGTAAACTTACCGCAGGATCATTATATAAACTGTGAACTGCACTTAGTACTGGATGTGTCTAAAGTCGCGGATCTATGAAACAATCAGAGACACCATTTGGGACGGGACGGTAGTGTAAGTAATTCCCCCTAGATATTTAATTATTTTTTTTGTATTTTCATATATATCTTGATTTCTGTAAATGAAATCCAGACTGTCCTGTATTTTGTATTTTTTTTATCTTTATATCAAAGAGTCGAAAAAGTCCTTCCCCCCCCCTTCCGTACTTTTGGGATTTGGTACTACAGGGGACGATAGAGTGAATCTCATCTGAACTAGGGGGTTTCTAACTTATCACAAACATCGTTTTCTATATTTTTCCGGATAATTAATATTGCTGCTACTAAAAACTCAATATAGCACCAAACCGCCTGAGGCCAACACAGCTACGCACGCTCCTCCTCCATCCCAGTCTATTCTAAACCTTCGATTTTACACTCTCCCAAGAAGTTCCTAATTCCCTTAAATTTTTCCTTAAGATATACTCCCAACCCATTTTGGGACGACCTACTTTTCGTTTGGCCCAAGACGGTTGACCAAAAAGCTTAATCTTTGGTAATCTGTGATCCTTCATACGCATAGCGTTTCCTATTCATCTCAACCTTTTTCTCATTGTAGCTCTAGAAAGTGGGATTTGATCGAATTTCTCTTAGAGTTTACTCTTTTAAGATGCGGTCGGTCAGTCGAATGCCCAACACAACCCTTAGGCAATTTATCTGGAAAACATCTTGAAAATACTCCTTTGTTTTTTTGGAGAGCCAGTAGAAGGGGGAGGAGGGTGCCAGCCCAACCAACATAAGGACCGGTACAAGACCACAAGCCTATTTCTACTACCAATAGAAGATAACAGCCAATCAGAGGGCCAGAATACTGCCAGCACAAAATTAAGCGCTATTTTCTAAGCCTATCAGAGGGATAAAATACGACCGGTACAAGACCAAACGCTCATTGAATCGAACCTGGTGTTACATCAGAGCAGATTTCTGGGAATTTAAGCATTGAATTTTACGTAATTTTCTTGTCGAAACTGCGTATTATCTGTTATGACACCATTTCACCTCATGAACATTCTTTATAATATAAGTCCTTCAAACCTGAGATAGAAGTTACTTTGAGAGCATTGAGGACCAAACACCAGATAAAATGAATGATATTGATGTCATTGCTATGCAAATATATAACGTAAGTTTTTATTTATAAATAATTAATTGTGATATTTGCATGGTAAATTTTTACCAAATCATATTATTGAAATACAAAAAAAGTGGATATACTGCTCGATACCTTTTTTCAATGCTCTTTCCGAATATAATTATCAATTTTTTGTCGGAAAAGAATTTTAGCCCCCACCCCTATATATACCGATTCAGGGTATATAAATGCACATTAGGGGGGTGGGATTGCATAAAGCGTATGTTAAATGTAGCCCAGCTAGCATTTTTTCTCTGAACACATTAATTTATTGTCTACTAGGCTATCTTATGAAAATGTCGTTTGATATAAATTTTAGGTATATAAACTGCATGTTAACGAGCTTTTTCCATATAATTATAGGTCTCTATAGTGGGAACATGCTTTCATGCCTATATTTCTAGAGTTTATAAAATTTCGAAGGTTTTATAATGGGGGTCTATAGCCTAGTCTAGACTAACAATTAAATTTGTCCTCACATAATTTTTTTTAGAAACGTAATATCTTTAATGCAGAATGACAATATCTTAATGAAAAATATGATTTTTTTATGTATTTAATTTGCCATACAATATTATAATAAATAAATAAAAGAGCCTAACGGTGTATAAGCATTATAAACTTTGTAGCTAGTTTCAATGATAAAACTCCCCCAGAAGTTATAAAATGTTTTTTTTAAACTATTATTTAATATCTTTTAAGGATAATTTTGAAGAATGCGTATAAACTGCGTCTTAACGAGCTTTTTCTATTTAATTATAGGTCTTTATAGTGGGAACGTGCTTTCATGCCTATATTGCTAGAGTTTATAATATTTCGAAGGTTTTATAATGGGGGGGGGGAAGGGTCTTTAGCCTAGTCTACACAAAAATTAAATTTATCCCCACTTAATTTTTTTTTAGAAACATAATTTCGTTAATGCAGAATGACAATATCTTAATGAAAAATATCCTTTTTATATGTATTTAATTTGCCATACGATATTATAATAAATAAATAAAAGGGCCTAACGGTGTATAAGAATTGTCAACTTTTTAGCTAGTTTCAATGATGAAAATCCCCCAAAAGTTGTAAAAAAAATCTTTTTTTAACTATAATGTAATTTCTTTTTAAGGATAATTTTGGAGAATATGCCCCTCCCGCCGTCAAAAAGGCCCGAATTGAGAATCACTCACGTCCTTGCTTACGTCCAGTATTTTACTACGCTACACGTTCTACGTTCAATATAGAAGACGTGAATACCATCCCCGGCTACACAAGGGCCTATCTACAAGAAGGCGAACCGACAATGTACATGTTGGCCTTGCAAGGAACAAATAATGTAAGTTTTAAATTGGACGATATTTTTTGTAAATAGACTAGCAGTCAACAACGGCAAATTCTCCCTTTTTTGGCACTATTGACAACTGAATAACGTCAAATAGGAAAGTGACAAGTGCTTTTCTCATGATTGGCATGGGATAACACTGCCCTTCAATTATCACATGAACCTATAATTCTAAATCAAAACCATTTTTAAAAGTAATTTCGATTTACAACCATTCACTTCAACAACAAGCAATTGACTGATTTTATACAGATTAAAATGAATATTAGAATACATAGCTCGTAAGTTAAACAATTTACTGTAGTTTTAAGAATGTATTTTATTACGGTGGGGGAGGAGGGAGGGTATATGTTGCTTATGATAAATATTGTTATATGGTAATTGCTATTCTTTTTGAGTACATTAAGATGAAACTATAGTGTGTGATTTTCATTACTTAATCCATCAAAGTTCCCCAGGGGGAGGGCTGAAAGCGATAGGCTTTTGTCAGTGGGTACATCAGAGAATTATATTAGAACTTATGTACATATGCATTTTATGTCACCCACCGCTATATACTGTACAAGAAAACCAGAAAAACGGCTATTTTCTAGATAGATGGATGTAAAAGCGTGATTTAAATTGCGTTTACATTAATTAAAGTGTTTTTTGGGGTTTAGGGGGGGTGGTGGTGGTATCTAGTTTAAGTTAGGTTACGTATTTAATATATGCAATGCTTTACCCTCACCCCCTAATATGCAAATATATAGCTCAATATTTCTTGGAAATTCTACTTTTTGCTTTTCTTGGAAAAGGGTATGAGAGTGGAATAGATAATTTGAGGTTGGCGTTGTATATCTGATTAAATAAATAAGTGACTAAAAAGATTGAATGGTAAAATTCTTCATTTGTAGTCCAATTGCGTAGGTAATGAAGGAACATTTATCATTTTTTTCTAAATGTTATGTGTTTTCGTATGATGTTTTAAACGATTTGAAAATATAGTCGCTAATAATCCAATTTTCGACTTTTTCGAAAAATAGGGTGATTTATACACTTTGAAAATAAGTGACTATTTTTATATAGGTTATAACGGATTCATCACTACCTTCTCCCCCACCTGAAGAAACACGGCATGAATTATATTATCGCATTGACGAAATAGTTTTAATTGAAGCCCCAATGCAATTTCGTGATATTCAGATCGCCGTTGAAACACCACCACAAATCAGTGAAGGGTACGGTAAATTTTTACGGGAGTGTTATGATGGTAAGAATAATTTAGATGGAATACCTGAGAGCGTTATTGGCGACACGGAATGAGCACACAATTTGTTAGGAAAATATTTCACTGTTGATAATAGTTCTTTAGACGTAGACGCTAGTACAGTTGAACAGAGCAATGAAGTTAGCTCAGAACAAGATGTGTTTGAGAGTGATTTACCGCTACCGGAGTTAGAACAAACAAATTCAATTCTGAATACAATAGACGTCTTTACTGCAATTTTTGGTGATCCGTTTAATACACTGATGGTTGGGAATATTATAAGTGACCCTATAAATATTATCACTGCATGTGTGGAAAAGATTCAAGCACTTCTTGAGCACCAAATTCAACTGTGGAGAGGGTGAGACAGCATTGAGGCCTCAATTGTTTTAAAAATATTCAATTGGAATGAAAATCAAGGTGAGGTCTACGATCATTATTTGCACCCTGAAATGTTGGTACTGTATCCTTATTTGGAGAATTATGAGAATGTTTTTATGCAATGGGTCGACATTGCTGTCACGCATCTGGACAATTATAATGAGAATGGTAGTGGTTCAGTGGTTTTATTTACTGAAAATTTAAGTGTAAATATATGTAAATTAAAAAAAAAATTATTTTAGGGGGGCATAGGGACAGGGCTATAGTTTTAAAATATAATCCTGATTTAGAAGGATGTCAGTGTGTCCAACGAATCTGTTTCAAAACAGGCCAAAAGTGTTTCATGCACAAATTTCTTTTATCGGCTTTCCAACCTCTACAAAATAAAGCTACAAAGAGAAATTTGGATCAGTGAGCCCTACATGAGAAGGAGGGGTCTGATTTCCCCCAAGTAGATTTCAGTTGTGTAACAGGTAAATTTGCTGTAAAACTCTAAGGAATAGATATTTTTGAACGGACCAACGCACATTCAAAGACTGGTGTTACAGTGCTACAATACGAAACAGAATTTGAAGAGGGTGTGCGTTCTCATAAAAAGGGGGTAATATTCCCAGTAAGGGCCCCGTCGATTGAATCTGTGAAACTTTGGATTTGGCTGTTTCACACACCAATTAGTGAGCCTAATTCAATTGGTCATTTCAATCCAATAACAGATATTAGTGGAGTTCTGGGAGGGGTAAGGATCTAGGGATACGTTACTATTGCCGAAAGTGTTTGTCCCAATTTCGTAGTGATTTAAAGCTACAAAATCACATTTTACAATGCAAAAGACACGGCTATCAATCGGTGGAGACAATTGGTGGTGACCAGGCAATCTTAAGATTTAGAAATTTCCAGAATTCACTTATGCAAAGTGATAAAATAAGTTTAGACTGTGAGGCTAGACTCACATATGGGAACGGCCAACAATATCCAAATCGTATCAAAGAACATCAAGCTATTGCAGTTTCCTTTGCCCATGCGCAGAGAGACAGCAGTAAAACTATGCGTCTCTTAGAAATAGTTGAGATATTGGATGAGAAAGATTGCATGATCAAAGCATTGACTAAATTAATTGTCACAGCGAATGGTGCAATTTCCTGCTTGCGGCACACACACTACCCAATGAGACTATCAGCAGAGGATCGCCTGGCTATTAAAAATATGAAAATATAGTTGGTACGTAAGGGAGAATTTGAAGAGGGGACTAAGGGGAAAGGGACTAGGGGTAAAAAGAATAAGGAGGGAAAGGGGGAATTCCGTGACCACGATTATTTATGGCAAGAAATATCATCAGGGGGTAGTAATTTTCGTGGCGTAGCACATCAATCGTGCAATGTGAATGTGAGCCAGCAGTATTTTATACCAGTTTTCATTCAAAATTCAAATTACGATTTGAAATTTATTTTACCGGCTTTGGCACGTATGCACAGAGAGTAGGTTGCAGATACTACTACTACTACTAACAACTCACTGCAGCACCAAGCCGCCTGAGGACAACACAGCTACGCACGATCCTCCTCCACCCCAATCTATTCAAAGCCTCCCTTTTTACACCCGCCCACGAAGTTCCCATTTCCTTTAAAACTTTCTTTATGGCGTCCTCCCATCCCAGACGTGGACGACCTGCTTTCCGTTTAGCACTAGACGGTTGGCCGAAAAGAACAACCTTCGGCAATCTGTCATCCTTCATCTGCACAACGTGCCCTAGCCACCTCAACCTTTCTTTCATTATAGCCCTACAGAGAGGTATTAAACCACATTTTTCGTATAGCCTTTTGTTTGAAATACGGTCAGTCAGCCAGGTTCCCAGAACGATCCTTAAGCAATTTCTCTAGAAAACATCTAGCAAATCTTCATGCGCTTTTTGGAGCGCCCATGCTTCAGAGCCATATTTGACTACTATCCTCACTATAGCTTGTAATATTATAATCTTTGTTCGCAGACTTACCTTTCTATTGTTCCAAACTGTTTTTAATTGTAAAAAAAAACACCCAGAGCCTTGTCTATTCTACTTTTAACATCTTCACAGCTCCCACCATCTTTACTAATAATACTACCAAGATAAGTGAAGCTGTCCACCTGATCTATCTTTTCATAACCCAACGTCACCTTTTCATCTTCACTTATTCCTAGCCTTAGTGACTTAGTCTTCTTAACATTAATTTTCAAACCAATTCTAACTCCTTGAACTCGCAAAACCTCTAAAAGTTCATTTATTTTGCTCACACTTTCATCTAGGATGCTTAAATCATCAGCATAATCCAAGTACAGGAGACTGATTCCTCCCCATTTGATTCCGTGGTCTCCCATTGCCTTTCCTGAGCTCCTTGAGACAAAATCCATCAAAAAATCCATATAAAAGGAGATAGAACATAACCCTGCTTAAGTCCTGAATTAATACAAAACTAGCTGCTAACCTCATTTCCTACCTTAACCATAGCAGTGTTATTCTCATACATAGCACTAATCACTTTAATAAATTCGTCTGGTATACCATACAAGGATAAAATCTTTACTAAAGCACTTCTATCGACAGAATTGAACGCTTGCTCATAATCTATAAAACTGAGAACCAAAGGTGTTTGAAAATTCAGGCACTTCTCAATTATTAGCCTAAGAGTGAAAATTTGGTCGACACATCCTCTACCTTTTCTAAAACCGCACTGCTCTTCTCTTAAAACTTTGTCTACGGCATCTCTCAGTCTAAAAAGTATCATATTACTATGTAATTTACTACCTACAGAGACCACGCAAATGCCTCGATAATTACCACACTCACTTTTATCCCCTTTCTTATAAAGTGGCTTAATTAGGTACTTTCCCTTTTTCCAAAATCATATTCATAATCTTCAATAACTTATTTCTGACCTCAGACCCACCATATTTAAGAAACTCATTTACCAGCCTATCAGCACCTGGAGCCTTATTATTCTTTAATCCTTTTAGTACTGTTGCTAATTCCTCCTCACAAAACAAATCTTCCTTCATATCCAAAGTATCACAAACTTTTTCATTTTCCTCTATATGTTTTCCTGCAACTCTATCTTGGTTAAGCAAGTTCTCAAAATGTTCAGCCCATCTCTCTTTAGTTTTTTCCTTATCGCTATTTGCAACCCCATTCCTATCTTTAACTGGGATTGACTACTGGGAAGTCCGGATTGACTACTCCCTCTCAATTTGTTAACGTGCCAGTACAAAATTTTACTATTATGATGTCTAGCTGCATCTTCCAGATCCTCGGCAATTTTATCCATGGCCTCCCCTTTACACCTCCTTAGTTCATATTTTAATACTTTCTCCACTTTCTATACATTTCTTTTGTTTTCATACGATTTATCACTCAGATAATTCTTGTACAAGTCCTTTCTCCTTTCTATTAAACATAAAGCTTTTTCACTAATATTCTTAGCTGCAGTTCTAGCTTTCTTCTCTAATACACCTTCAACAACTTCACAAATTATTTTTCTAAAATTATTCCAACCATCTTCCACATTATCAAATTTTAAACTCTCAAGTTTAGTAGTTGCAGATAGCCCATGGGTGAATAACTCATTTACCTACAATATCATACCCAAATCAGCTGAGAAGTTGTTGCTTCTAGAATTCAAATGGCAAACAGTGGATAATGGGCATACGTGTTGAATAAAATCTGTTTTTAAGATTTTTATAGTTTTTTCCCCAAGGCTCTGAGTCAACTGATTCAGGTGCAGAAAAGTGACAATTTCGATAGTTTCCCTCTGCTTAAACAGCACTTTCCCGACAATGAAATATATGATTTGCTGACTTGCAAAGACATATATGCATATGATTATAACAACTCTGGCGCAAGGTTAAGTGAGGAGAAACTCCCCCCCCCCCATTAAAACATTCTATAATTCACTTACCGGTAGTGAATGCACTGCCGAAGATTATGAATTTGCTAAAAGGGTATGGACTAGGGGGGCTGTAAAAATGGTTGGGATTATTGTAGAATGTACTTTGCAAGCGATGTGTTAACTCTTTTAGATATGGTCTGAAAGAACACAGACCAAATTTATTCAGAATTCGGGTTAGACATAGCCAATTATTTTGCAACACCACACCTCGTGATTGACTTAATTTTAAAATCAGTAGGGAGGAAATAGGTATGATCACCGATGTGGATCAACACTTATTTGTAGAAACATCTATGAGGGAGATATGTTTTTCACGGGGGTCACGTCTTTTCAGCTGAACCAAGTGGGCAGAACTCTGTTGGTGGTGTAAAGTCCAATGCTGTTTTTCGGGACATGAACTCACTATACCCCTCGGCAATGTCTCACTATATTTTACCGTGTGGCAATTACAAATGGCTTGAAAATCGGTGTGCCCTAGATTTCCCAGAAGTTCAAACATTTTGTTTTTCCGTGTGTAAATAGACCGGTGACCAAGAACTCTTTGAGTCCATACATTTTTTCTTTGGTCGAGGAAATGGGCATGCATTGGACTCCCTCCAAGCAGAAATTAATTGCAGATCTGGACCCGAAACAGAATATTTCTCTTCGCCATGTGCTATTGCGATGGATGGTGACCAATGGTTTCATGGTTACAAAGATACACAGAGCCCTGCATTTCAATCAGAAACTCTACTTGAAAACGTTTATTGACACATTTGTCAGTGAACGTTCACTGGCAAAAAGTAAAGTTCAAAATGAAATGTATAAACTTATGTTAAATTCACCTTTTGAAAAATGTGTGAAAGCGTACGAAACAAATCTCGTTGTGACGTCGTAGCCTGCCCCAAAGAATGTGCTCGAATCATCGCCGATCCTAACTTTATAACATTAATGGTCATAGACCCGAATATGGTTCTCCTACACAGAAAAAAGAGAAATATTGTTCTAAATAAGAATATTGCGGGAGGGAGTTCAGCACTGGAAATTTCCAAGAAGCTCATGTTGTCATTCTTTTACAATATGTGTAAGGAACAATGACAAAGGGAGGTGGAAGTTTAAGTGTACTATGGAGACACATATTCTCTATTGTTAAATGTTACAACCGAGAATTTATTGGAAGATTTGGAAAATGGCGCCCAAATCAGCTGACGGATGGATTACACGAATTGGAATGAGAGCATCTACATCGTGTTGGTGAAACGTCAGGCCCCAATCATTTATTAATGTTAAAATCTGAAACGGGGAGCGATTTAATATCCAATGGGGTTTTCTCCTGTCCAAAAGTATACTGTCTGTAAACACACGAAAAAGATGTAAAACAAGCGTGCAAAGGGGTGCCTGCACACTTTGCAAAAAAATAATTTCGACATAAGTATCTACAGAAACTGTGTGGAGAGTAGTCTAGCGCCAAAAGCAAAAGTAATGGTAATTCGCTCATTATAATTTAAAAATTATACTGTTAGAGTGGAAAAATGCCTTGTCTTGCAAATCTGACAAGGTGTATATACTCGGTTATGGTGTGAAAATACTCCCCCATGATCACTACCGTATTTCAGATCGAGTTGAATGTATGGACTATCGAAAACAACTCAGTCTAGATAAATTAACTTAAATTCAAAAAAATAGTACTTGGTAGGTGGGTTTTGTGTTTAGGGCAACAATTTCCCATATAATCTACAATCTATTTTCGTTACCATCATCGGTCTCGGTCTGGATAAATTAACTTAAATTAAAAAAAAATAGTACTTGGTGGGTGGGTTTTTTTTTAGAACAACATTTTCGCATATAATTTACATTCTATTTTCGTTGCCACCATCGTTGTCAACATCATCATTTAACTTTTTCTGCTACTGTTATTGTATACAGAGTTTGTTTCCCGCCCCACTGGGCCACACTTTCCGGCCCGCTCCGGTGGGTGGGGGGTCTTGGCCTTCGGCCCAAGGGGGGGGGGGGCCTGGACCTGTGTCCCGGCCCGACCTTCAGCCTTGGTGGGTGGGGTCCTTTACTTTAGCCCCGGCCCGGCCTTTTGCCCTGGGGGTGGGGGGATTCTCATCTTTTAAATGTTGTAAATAGTGTTTTCTCATATTCTATTAGTCTACAAATTTGTTCAACTGTGCTACTGTACTTGCTATTGCTGTATGCACTATTTAAAATACATGTTGTTTTTGTTCCTGTTGTTGACAATAAATGAAAAATATTAAACTGTTCTTTTGCTATTGTTTTTGTTGTACAAAAAGTGTTTCTAATAAAAGAAAAAAAAAAAATTTTTGTGCTTTTTGTTGCTATTGAATACCGTAATAGGTAGATGCTGCTACTCTAGGGAAAATTATTATTATTTATTCATTAGACAAGTATGGTTTACAGTTAGTTGTAGTCCAACTGCTGTCAACAGCAGTATCTATCAATTTAAAACATCATTCAGATCGTTTCTCTATGGTCTGTCAATGTCGGGGAAAACTTTTAGCTAAAATAATTAAAAATTGTAATAAAAAGATTTTAGAAAAACCAAAGAAAATTTACTATTCCTATAGTATTTGGCAAAAGTCCCATGACCAAATAAAAGCTATTGCAACTGCTACATCTATGCCAATACAATTCATACGAGGACTTGATGTTTTCAATAGTATTGAGCCAAACTCATGGATGATTATTGATGATTTAGCTGAATCCATTGAACAATTCTCACAGGAAATGCTACATCTGTTTACTGTTTGCTCTCACCATGATCACATTTCCATAACCCTAGTTCTACAAAATCTGTTTCATCAGTAAAGTTTATGAGGACCCTTGCTTTGAACTGCACCGTCTATATTATCTACTGAGTTGTTCGTGATTCAAGTTCTCTAATAAATCTCAATAAGCAAATGTGTCCCGGTGCCCAAAATTTCTACCTTCAGCGTACAGTCAGGCGAAAAAAAACCCTACGGATAAATTTTACTAGATCTTAATCAGAATACACCCGAGGATTTGCGTGTTGTCACAGATATTTTGAACAAAGAAATTACTGTATATTTTCTGGTTAACAGTAGAGAGGGCTATTAGTTGCCATCATGAAACTGAAGAAACTACACGAAAATAGAAACTTATTTTCCGTTCTAAGCACTTCAAAACCCAAACTCAGGAAGGCCGTACTCAAACATGGTATTGACAAAGAATTTATTAATCTAATACCTGAACTTTCTTTAAATTTAACTGAGGGCAATGTACACTTGCCAGAAGGTATTAGACAACAGACAAAGCAGCATCGTTCTACTGTACGATGCTTGGCTTGCAAAAACGAAGGAAAAGATTTTAAAAGAAAACTCTCCTTCAAGCGGGTGTTAGCTTTTTTACACTTTTACTGCCAATAATCGCAGGACTTGTAAATTGTTTTCTCTAGATGGCTAAACCCTACAAATTGACCCCAATAGAACTTTTCCTTTCACCAATTGAACACTTTGAGGACAATCTAAGCAAATTCATTAATGATGAAAATATTGCCGATGATAAAAAGCTAGTTTTACTTCAAGATGCATTTCGTCGTGTGGACAAACATAGACCGTATCGTGAGAGACCCGCTGTAAATGTCACTGATTCCTCCCCCCCCCCCCCAAAAAAAAGGAAACATCTCCTCAAGATTCTGCACCAGCAACAACAACAGCACAATCAAAGGAGAAGGAATTGAATTCAATAGTGACATCAATTTGAAACCTACTGCCACACACCTATCGGGAACAGAGTAAAAGAGTATTAACATATCTCATGCTGTAAATTGTTGATGATTATCAAGTTCAAGTCGACAGCACCGGGAAATGAATTATAATTCAGGGAAGAAGTTATAATCTACTCGATTTAATTTATGATATGGTTACAAATCTTAAAGGACTTTTATCATTTGATATAGATAATTTCGGAGACCACACTGCCTTTCCATGACGATAAATAAAAGTTCAAATAGGGATAATATCTGGTATTTTTGTGAATTTCTATCACTGTTATAAAAAACACTGTCTATTAAAAGGATTTTATCCCTATTTGAACTTTTATTTATCATCATTTGATAATAATCTATACAGCATTCTTAATACATCAAACTTCCCCAAAAGCCTTATTGGCATAAGCAAATTCTAAAGAAATTAAGGGGATATAATAGAGGTGTCCGCCCTAGCCCTCTAACAACGCCACAATTTAAAGAAGAAGGAGAATAAGAAGATTTTAAATCAATCTTGGAAAATATTAGCATTCCTACTAGCAGCAACAGCAATGATTTGATAACACCGAAGACGATCATGATGGCTAGACAAAAGCAAAGACGTATTGATATCAACTCACTGTCAAAAGCACCACCCTCCAGTTTGCAAAAGGGTAGTGGGAATTACACTACGTGTTTGCGTTCAAAATGGATGAAGTTTTAAAACATGTCTCTGAAAATGTTGGTAAAGTGGGAAGTCTAAGTTTCCCCAAAACCCTTTCTAAAGTAGCCTCTGACGCCGGTGTCAACAGTAGCAGCAGCACTTTAAAAAATGCAAAAACGTATCTAGAAAATGAACCGAGTTACACTCTACATCAAAATCACAGGTTTCGTGGCATATAGTATCGACAAACTAAAGCCTTTTTCCCATTGCATATAATGCAAACAGATCTTTTAACTCTAGATGAAATTCAAAGACGTCACAATACACCCTACAAATATATTCTAGTGGCAATCTGTGTCTTTAATCGCTATGCATATGCCATTCCATTGCGATCAAAGAGAGGTGTTGAAGTTGCTCAGACTTTAGAAAGTATTCTTGAACAAGATAACTATAGAAAATTTCAAAGTGATCGCGGTAGAAATTTTAGTAATCCACATGTGCAAATGGTTCTATTGAAATTTAATACAAAGTTCTATCATAGTCACAGTCCGATAAAGGCTGCATTGGGTGAACAATTGATAAGAACGATTCGTCTATTAATTTCAAGATATTGTACACTGAAAAATACTGCTGCTTTTATTCATGATTTAGACATAATCATGCAAATACGTAACCAACGACCTCATCGATCTCTGTCCTATGTTAGCCCTCAGGAAGTTCATTGTAGTGTTCATTCAATTGACACTTTTCTTAAACAATATTCCAGTGAAAAAAAGTGAAAATTGTGAAAAAATGCAATGTTGTTGATACTGTTCGAATTAATAGAACCAGCAATATTTTTGAAAAAGAGAATTATTTATGGTCCACTGAACTTTTTAAAGTATTCAAAATCCTAGACACCGAACCCACGACATATCGTCTGCGAGACACCAAAGATGATGGAGATCCTAGGCAGTTTTTATGAATATGAAATACAGAAAGTTAGAAACAGTAGTGAAATTTATCAAATTGAGAAGATATTAAAGAGCCGTATTCTTAGGGGCAAGAGACAGTTGCTTGTTCGTTGGCTGGGATACAACTCCGATTTTGATTCCTGGGTTGCAGTTGAAGATGATTGAAGAGAATCATTGTGAAGTTGCCCAATGATTTCTATGTGACATTCATGTCCAATGTCTCCAACCCTATGTCTACAATGATTTGAATAAAACAAGTGATTTTTGGACGAAACTCTCTCCCACTGTCAAATTCGATGGCGCGTATGAAGTGATTCTTTTCGACTGTAGTCTCAAAAATACCTATAATATCCTGAGAAAAGATCGCAAATATGATATAAAAAGTAGACCTTATGATTGGCCGCCACCCGGTAGCGAACAAAATAAAATTCAAAAGATCAGTTGGTTGGATTATCCATATGTTGAATCACCATACGAGGAACTCACTTTTATGAATGATTTATGTCGTTTTATCAATAAGAGAATTTCCACTCGTATAAAAGGAGCCTTTCATTTCAACTATTCAAAGGAAGAGGGCAAGATATATGTGGTGACACTTTCTAATGAAGTCAATTTGGAATTTAGTAAAAATATTAAGACATAAATACAAAAATTTAGAAATGCCACTTTTTATTAAGATAAGGAACATATCCTGGCAAGTTTATGATTAATGGGTAATTGAGAAATTACCACTTCCTAGCTATGTGCGTCAGTTCGGTCCTGGAAGGTGTGGCTAATAAAATGTATAAAAAATACATTTTATGGGAAGGGGCAGCTTGATGCTAATTTTATGCCGGACTGACCTCTGGTCCGTTGATTTAGAAATACCTTGGAATGTTGTCGGATTATTGTATGTGTGTAATTATCTTACTATATATTATTGTAGATTTCTGATACTTGTGGTTCTATCTGGGACAACCAGTCCCAGCAGAATATATATATATATATATATATATATATATATATATATATATATATATATATATATATATAAATATATATATATACGAGTTATATAAATAATATATAATTACATATTAATTATATATATATTATATATATAATATATATATATTATTAAATTGAACGTAAGGTTCAAGCTTATTAATAAAGTGGCAACGATAATAAGCTTACAAATACCTCGTCATAGACGAATGGGTTGAGCAGTGCCTTCAAATTGTTGGGGATAAGGCTCTATTTTTTTTTATATAAAAGATATAATCATCTTGGTTATATTATAATAATTAAACGAGTTTTATTTGTACTATAATTGGAATGTGAAAAAGAGAAAAAAAATCACAATAACACACAATATCCACAACAGTTTGTCCCAGGCGGTCACAAAACAAAGTATGGACCGTCCTCGAAGTTGTGTGAAGTCAAGTATTTGACGACAATTTGTAATGTTAACGGGTTATGGACTTGGTCCGTAGGAGATTTGTATCAGAAGAAAGGTTGGTCCAAAAAACCGAAAAGTAATAAAATGACAATTTTTATAGAAATTTATATAGGATTAATTTATTCAGAAGTTAATAAATACTATACTTATATGTACCCCCTCGTATATATATATCCTTTTTATATCCTTTATTCTCCCTTTATAGGAGAGATAAACTATGCCCCTAAGGTAATTAAACTTTGGTAGCGTGCCTTAGGCTATGACCAGACTAATGAGGCGTACCAGCTGGGTATATTCGAGAGACTAAGTGTAGATTGTAGAGGGGCTGGCTATAATACAATACTTTGATTCAGTTAACGTACACTAGTACAAGGTTTAATAATATATATATATATATATATATATATATATATATATATATATATATATATATATATATATATTTATATATATATATATATATATATATATATATATATATATATATATATATATATATATATATATATATATATATATATATATATATATATATATATATATATATATATATATATATATATATATATATATATATATATATATGGTCATACGTCAAATATTGACCATGTACTTTCATCCATATCCATCCCTGGTCTCCCAGTTACAGTGTGTACTGACGATTCGATTAGTGACCATGTCGGAATTTCGTTCCACCTGCATTCAGCACAGAGCACTAATAACGCCTGTTCCATAAGGTGGGTCTACAAGAAAAACTGGCAGAAGTTTAATATTGCCCTATATATTGCCACTCTTGCTTTGGTCCTTAGTTGCGTAAAAGTTCCGTTTCATCTACTCTGTACTGGTCCTTCCAACATGGCAGCCTCTATTGAACTCAAAACTTACTATCATCAAGTTACGCTCTGAAAGCTGCCGAATCGAAAGCGGTTCCTACAAGAAGAGTCAAAATTGGGACAGAGAAACCGATGTGGTCCGAATCCATCGATTTCCAGACGGCTAAACGACGTGCTAAAATGTGGCTAAACATTTGGATTGCTTGCGGAAGACCATTACGCGGGACTGTATTCAAGCTGAAACGGAGTACGAAACGCAAATACAAAGCTGAGATGAAAAAGTACCGTAATATCGGGCAACAGTTCTCTGAGAACAAGAAATCATGGCGAAGTCTAATTAGACCGGACGACCGTGCACCTAATACTTCCCTGACACTGCATGACTGGCACTCTTACTATACTTCAGTATACGGAGACGAGAATCTTGCCATAACCAACCAGTATGAAAAGAAAGTTACCAGCTGGCTTGCGCGCTTCTCCGGACAACGCTGTGTTGATCCCATATCCCTGGAAAAGATCAAAATCGCGGTAAAAAGGCACTTTCCAAAGGAAAAAATGGGACAGATGGCGATGGTCTCATAACAAAACATCTCAAGAACTTACCTGAAAGTTTCTATTCCCACCTTCAGCTTATCTTCCAGATGTGCATCACCAGGGGTTTTGAACCAAACAGTTTCCTGAAGGGAGTCATCACTTCTATCGCCAAGAAAGGAAAAGATCCCAATGAATGTAAATCTTACAGACCCATAACAGTCTCTTGCATCCTGAGCAAAGTGTTTTAGTATATGATCTTAACCGAGCTGGATACTGGAGATTTCGGGGATAATCAACTTGGATTCCAGAAAGATCTTGGGTGTCCAGAGGCTCATCGCCTTCTTGTTAACGTGCTTATGGACTCAGAGAGAAACAAGTCGCTTCTCTATATGTGTACTATAGATATTTCAAAAATGTTCGACAGCGTCAACCACATGCAATCAATGAATGCTCTACTGCTGAGTGGTGTAAGTGCGAGCATAGTGAAAATATTGAAATTCTGGTACGAAAATTCGAAAGTTTCTGCCAAATGGAAAGATAGAACATCAGATCCCGCCAAAATCAAAAGAGGCGGGAGGCAAGGGAGCGTTCTTAGTCCTCTCATTTTCAAACATGTGATTTCCAACATTCTGGACCGCATTTCGCCCTCCCTTCTACTTCACGGTACCGACCTGTCTTACCTTGCATACGCTGACGACGTCCTTCTGCTCAGTAGATCGAAAGCTGACTTACAAGATAACCTGAGTCGATTCCACAGTGACTTTCTTTCTATCGGGCTCTCTATCAATATAGAGGAGTGCGAGTTTTTAACCTTCAACGCACCTAAAAGTGAACCTGTGACCCTCGGCAATCATGTAGCCCCTGCAGTGTCTGAGCTACGATATCTGGGTATCATGATTGCAGAAACAATCGGTAAAACCAGGCAATCCATCGTCAAGCAAACAACCACCGCCATTAAACGTGCTTACGGATCTGTAGTGCCACATCTCGGCCGCTACTCCAGGAAATCTCTAGCCTCAATTCATCTTTCAGTTTGCCAGCCACATGTAATCTACCTTGCCGGTGCATCCCATGTGCTAACAGTAAGAGACTGTGAAAAAATCCGAAAGTGCTACTATAAGTATGCAAAGAATTCCGGTATCCAAGCGATACCGGAATTCTTGACTGGAAAAATATGGACTTACGGAGCCATCCAAGCAATGGTTGACCATTCGGGACAATTCAGTGTTCAAAGTCAGATTGATGAGACGTCGTTTTTCACCTGCATTTGTTTGAGTTTCGTATCTTTATTTTTATTTTTTTTGAAGTTGGTTTCCTTTTTCTTTTTTGTTGTGCTCCACTATAATCTTTTTGTAGATGGTGGGTAATTAAATTATTATTATTATTATTATTAGATAAAATGGAAAAAATGCTCAATCAAGAATTGTAATATAGAAAAAATACAGTATCTAGTTTTTAGCAAGTAGAAGTAAGTGTATAATTAGTAGTTTTCTTATTTTTAGTAATAATTGTAATGTAGTAGTGCTGTACGTCAGTAAATAATAAAGTATTTGTACCGCGAATTAAAAGAATAAAATAAAAGATAATACGTAAAGAAAAAACGTCTTGCTGGACCAATGAAACGTTGGTAGAAATAGAAGAATTTGAGGCAGAATAGTAGCAGATAGGGTCCTAATTCAGCCTTACTACAGGTACAGGCTATAGACTTATTGTTCAAGGATAACACTGACACAATTTAGCGAAGGAAGCACATAAATTGTGGTCCGAAAAATTATAGGTTAAAACATTTCCGAGTTTTTTTTTTAGGAGTAGAGATGCTTCAAAAATATGGCATTTTACGACGTAGTAAGCATTTGAATTGCCCTTGTTAAAGCTAACCCGAATACTAGGTTAGTTGTGTAACATCACAAGCAAAGGGAAGATAAAAATATAAAAATGTGTAATTAAAGTACTTGAGGAAATTGATGAAAAGAAAGAAAAAAGTAACCTTATAAGTAAGAAAACAAATATGGAAGCTTAGCAAAAGTCGCTGAAGGAAGCGAAAAAAAATAATTGTTGCCCAGCTGCGATGGGAAGCTGCATAAGGCAAGAAATTCGGTGAGAGAAACCGATAATCACAGAAAATTGAGGCATGGGGATAGGCCTTTAAGGGTCTCCTTTACCTACACAGAGGACCTTCATCTGAATAATGGTATTAAAAAAGTTCAAATTCTGAATTAGCCACCCAAAATGCGTCAGAAGAAAGTTCAAATTTGAATTTTAAACCATGGCTGCTATCGAGCCATGTAGATGTAAAATAAGCCAGTGTTTGAACTGTTATGCTTGTTTACATAGAGTATAAGCCCACATTTGGACAAACAGAGAAGGCAATGCATCCTTTTGGGATAGCTAATATTGATAATTCTGGTCCACTCTTACGGTTACTCAATGACGAATCATCCTCAAGTCTAGTCTGATTACAATTCTGTACAGTTTAGTCGAACAGACAAAATATAAAAACTGAGTGGAAAAAAAGCTATAATAAAACTTTCGAAAAAGGTTGAAAAGTCATTATATCCTTAAATAAATAAAAAATATCCAGAAATAACTTCATTAATACACAGACAGAAGTTGACACATAACGGAGAATTTCACCAACAGATCAAGGCAGCTGCGAACAGGGCAGAGATTAAAGTATGCTCTACCCCAAATTCCTACAGCCATCCTCACAAGTCGGGAACTTAGTGTGAAAAAAAAACACTTATTTAAGTACAAAATTATAAACTATCACAAAGCCGCGGAAACGAACAATTCAAAATGAACAGAAGTCTACTCATTTTGTTCCAATTAGTCGTCATCAGAAGGGTATTTCCGCTTTATAGAGGTTAGTTCCTTCATGAAATCTGCCAAATATTTTAGAATTTGTTTGACGTAATAATTAACATCTAAATCATAGTTATAAATATTAAAGCTTGAAAAACATTTATAGCCAGATCATCACCAGAATTCTATTTCAATAGGACAAATTATTGTTTAAGAGAAAAATTTTTGAACTGGATACACCTTAAAATAGAAAACAAGTGCTAATTTAATACTGTATTTTACGATAAGGGTGCACACTAATAGCCGTATGTGGGAAAACTGTTCGTGACATATATTGTTTTTACATGTGTTTATGAAAAAAATGTAGCTTTCATTTGACTATTTCTAAGGCTGATGAATTGAAGTAAATCCTGTCACGATTAAGGGAATTATGTCGAGCAAAAACCTAACTGAAAGTGCTCTAAAAATCAACTGGAAAATACAGTACGTTTAGAACACTAAATAGACACTTCTGGACGGAGAATGAAAAAAAAAATACAGGTTGTGATAATAGACAACTCTCCACCCCTTAAAACATGAAAGAGCGTTGGGAACATTAAGGAAACATAAGGAATATTTTTGCTTATATATAAATAAATATTATATTATATATAAATATAGGCTTAGAAGAGACCTATAGTACTGAAAAGGCTGAAAGAGACTTGAAAAGAACCCTTAGGGTTCATTGAAGTAAATAATAAAAAAAAAAGAAAAAAATAGGGTTCAAGTTGAAACTATAAGTAGAAGGAAGTGAAATAAAAGAAACTAGGTGACAAAAGGACACAAGTTGAAGTCGAAATTTAAGGCAAGACCACTTAAAGCTTGGAAGTTAAGGCGAAAACAGTTATGTTCGCTTATATGTCTTAAAAAAAACTACCGCACGTAAAAAAAACAGAAGAAATATGGAGATAAGGATACATTCGTTGGAAAAGAACCACCATTTCACTAAGGGGAAGAGCTTACGGGAAGATTCTCGCTACAAATAAAGAGTGTAGCAATGCATAATAGATTGCTTTGTTTACATATTCTTAATAAACCTATTATCTTCAACAGAATCACAAGCAAAACTACTATTGAACCTACCAGATGCTTTTTATGGTGATCAAGCACCAAATAGATATTACTGAGGTGAGGGCACAATAAGAAAATAAAAAAGTCAGAAAATTACATCTCAAACTTTTTCAAAACTGATTCTCAAGCTACAAATTTAGCTATTGTTGAATATAGTCGGAAAAAAAGATATATATCCTTTTAGAAAAGTATAAACCTTGAATATATGAATTATTACAGTTAAACCTAATATTATGCCAGAAAAAACTGGTCTCGGGTTTTTGACAACCCTTGAGCACACGTAGCGCCTAGCGCATAGACGCAGTGTGAGTTTTTTAGTGCATAATAGCACATAGAACTGTAATTATATTTGCAAACTCGTGTTACTAAGAAAGGAGCAATAAATCGCTCTCCAAAAAAGACACTTACCTAGACGGAAGTGGAAAAAAAACCATTTATTATAAAGGCTTATTAGCCTCAACTTGCGGATATTTCATAACTGCTATCGTGATTATGAGATTAGTTGTATTGGTTTTTAAATATTGG
Source organism: Artemia sp. Qi Xiang Cuo (assembly GCF_049724085.1). NCBI lineage: Eukaryota > Metazoa > Arthropoda > Branchiopoda > Anostraca > Artemiidae > Artemia > Artemia sp. Qi Xiang Cuo. The sequence continues at coordinate 63,651,392 of NC_142801.1, forward strand.
TATTATAAGAAACATCAAACCTTCGGAGGGAAGAATGTAGAAACCCCTGTCTGCATCGAACCATAATCTCCCGTAAAGAAACTAATTATTGAAAAAAATGTTATCTACAAATGCAGACAATTTGGTTGGCACTATGAGTTAATAAATATAAAAGTAAAAGTGAAATTTATGATAATGGAGCAAATTTTTTTTTGCTATGTCAGCAATAATACTTTGTATTGTAAATAAATTAGTAATTTGAGCGTTTTGCTAATGAGAAAAAAAGAGTTATACCACATTTTAGTGTTCCTTTGTGATAAATCTACTTTGAAAAAAAAATGCTTTGTGTATAGTTAAATTACTATATAGTGTTTTAAAATAACCTTTAAAACTTCAACCAATTGTATTTTTTGATAAATGTTGAATCTAAGTTTTGTTACTTAACAATGCTTGTGTAAGTTTATTACAAAATGCTTGTGTATATACTATGTTTTTATTTACTTTAAATTTTAACTAGTGATTTAATATTTATTATAAATGTTTGACTTCGAGCCAGCGTATAAATATTTTTATTGTGAAATAATCCGTTAAGTATTAAGTTTGAAAAGGATGATGAAACAAATCGTCAGCAAGAAACATAATGTTTCTATTTAAGTGGCATATTATGTTTACAGTAATTAAAAGTAGAGAAAAGTAATTAAAAGTAATTAACCTTTACAAAATTCAGTGTTTCTTTTTACTATATATGTAAAGCTGTATGCTTTATGTGTATTCTAACGCGAATATTTATTTTAGATACGGCGTTAGTTTTTTTTGGAAATCAAATTTTTCACAACATCCTTTCGGATCCATTTTTTCAATCATTTTTCTTAGCCATTTTTGGAAAGTAACAAATCACGAAGCCAGTTCAATTGTATCCTGATACTAACAGCTCATACCATCAGAAATCAAACCATAACTGGTCAACTGATATTTTGGAAACTGTATGCAGTATTACAGTCTTCACTACAATTTCATTATAAAGTGAGATAAAATCAGAACTTAAATCCGGCATAGAAAATGTGCTACGTAGTCTTATTGGCTGTATATTATTGAAAGAATGTGAAAATGCTTTGTGATGGAAAAATATTTAAAAATTTATAAACCAAAATTGTTATGTATTATTTATCTAAGGCATTTCTAACCCCGAAATATAAACGGTATATCAACCACATCACCCAGATACTTTAAATTATTAATGGGAATTAAATTTAAATTCAAATAATTAATAAACGTTTCGAATATAACTTTACATCTAATTTAAGCAGAACCACTAATATAATGCTTAAGCCACTGGGGATCAAGCTAAAACAGAAGAAGCATATGAGAATGAGGGTGAAAAAGAATTTTACAGTCTTAGAGACAGAGAAAAAGAGAAACAAGGATGAATTTCAAAATTGATATCCTTGCACAAAAAAGGACATGGCATTTATTTGACCATAAACATGACCCTAAGGAAACCCTTTGAGGGTATATGCAGAGAATGACACAAAGATGGCAGCATATAACTATGAACAAAATTAAGTTATTTTAAAAGTAAAATATTGAGAGTTGGGACAACTCTTCTTAAAATAGGGAGTATTGTGGTGAGGCTTTCTAACTAAGTCAATTTGGAATTTAGTAAAATTATTAAGACGCAAATACAAAAGTTTAGAAATACCACTTTATATTAAGATAAGGAACGTATCCTGGGAAGTCTATGCTTAACAGGAAATTGAGAAATTACCACCTCCTAGCTATGTACGTCAGTGGGTCCTGATAAGGTTTTTTTAAGGTTTGGTCTATAAAATGTATAAAAGATAAATTTTATGGGAAGGGGCGGACTGATACTAATCTCCTGCGAGACTGACCTCTGGTCTGTTGATTTATAAATTCCTTGGAATATTGTCGGATTATTGTAAGTGTCTAAATATCTTATTATATACTATTGTAGTTTCCTGATACTTGTGGTCTACCTGGGACAACCAGTCCCAGCTGAATATATATCTATTATTACACCTTGTACTAGTATATGGTAACTGAATAAAATTATTGTATTATAGCCAACCTCCCTAGAATCTACATTTAGTCTCTCGAATATACGCAGCTGGTACGCCTCATTAGTCAGGTCATAGCCTAAGGCACGCTACCAAAGTTTAATTACCTTAGGGCCATATTTTATCTCCCCTATAAAAGGAGAATAAAGGTATCTACCACAACATCACCAAAATACCATAAAAAACACTTTACAACATATATACTAGATCACCAATTGCCAGTGAAAAGGTTATTCTCAATGATAATCTAAAAGATGTTCTTGGCTTTAAACTTAATATAATCAATAGTAAAAGTGCTGGAAACACTATTGTTATTTTTGATGACTACCCACCTGCCTTCTTCATGGACACTTATATATTTCTTTATGCTTCATTTGTTGAAACATCCCGAGTTGGCAATAGCAATTTTCCCCTCCTACGAGTTCTTGAACCAAAAACCAATCAAGATCATATTCATCACTACAATATAAAGCATCTTCAGTATATCCCTGTAAACATTTCTTATTTGGAGCTCTGCCAGTTAAAACTAAGAAATGAATTAGGTGATCCTCTAGCAATATCAACAGGTTTGGCTGTGATTACATGCCATTTTCGACCCATCGTTGAGGGTGTTAAAGAAAAGATGTCTAATAGAAAAGTGGTGTTCATTTGTCCTGATATTGACTTCTATGTTAATACTCTTGGCCCAAGACAACTGGGCAATGGAATGGACTAATACCATGGTCGTTCTTCAATGTCTGGCTATAGTCTTGGCAGTTGGTTTGCTAAGCTATTTCGCTCTACACTACCTCTGGCTCAAAAATATATTGTACCAGCTGCGACAGATTTTGCATCCACTACACTATACGATTGGAGCTTTGGCAAGGATTTTGAAAAAAATGCTTCGGACAATCTTAGGTCCAGTGTGCGAACCCTTGGCAAGCAAATGAAACCTCGACAAAATGGAAAAGGTTTAAAAAGGTCGATAAACAATGCACCATTCATTAGTCTCTACTCAGGTCAGAAACGAAAGACATCACCCCTGTCAAAGAAAGAAGGAAACACGAAACATAGAGTAAACAGAAGAAGAAGCCCAAGGAAGAGAATTGTTAGATCGAAACTAGATTTCTTTTCATAGACTGAAAAATGGCATATCTACCCCATAAGGATTCTCATCCTTCAATCACCTCATCTTTAAATCTATTCAATGCTGAAAATGTTGATGTGAGTGTAAAACATGGATACTATGAACAATTTCATCCACAACAATTGCTCTCCGATACTATTCTCTTTCAAATTGAGGACTACTTTATTGACTTGTCTTCGACATTTATAGATTTACATGTCAATTCGTGCTGATGGAATATCCTATGAAAATTGTTTATTACATAATTATTTCGTCAAATCAGTGTCTACATAAATGGCACATTGGTGAGCACAAGCAACAATCTCTCAAATTATACAAGCTATATGCAGTTCATGTTGATGACACTCAAGTCATACAAGGAACTGAGAGGCACCTCCAATGGATATGAATAAATTACTGATACTAATAGTACAGATGAACTTAAAAATGCTACAACTTGTGAATTACATCTAGTTGGAAAAATATATCATGAAATATTTAATATACCCCAATAGCTACCATCAAATATTAAAGTGGAAATAAAATTGACGCTTGCTCCATCTAAATTCATTTTACGAAAGGAACTTCCAGCCAATCCTGATGTAACACTCTCCCTCACCTCGGCAATACTACATGTACGAAAACAGCAAATTATGAGTTCTGTTACTTTGGCAGTGGAAAAACTGAGAGCCAGTGGAAATTATATTAAACTATTTGCTCCTCATACAATGACCAATCAACGTCATATTGCCATAGGGTTGCGCACCTTTACCGACTCGTCCCATATCAATTGCTAAATTCCATCAAAATTAGCATTGGCATTTGTAAAAATCGCTAGTGCAATAGGTTTGTGGACTGGCTGCCCACGTAAATTTGAGATGTTTGAGCTTCCATCTCTTGTCTGCAAAGTAAATGGAATCCTACTCTACAATCTATCTTTTGATAAATCCTATAGGACATTGTATGAGTTGACAATGCAAACCCTAGATCATGATTCACAATGGTATCATTGTACTAGACTTGTCTGGCACTCAAGATATGAGTATAGTACGGTCGGGGAGTGTGCGTTTAGAGTGTTCATTTGCTGACCCGTTACCTGAGAGTGTCGCACTTTTCTCGTTAAATCAATTTGAAACCTATTGGGAAATCACTCCCGAAGGCAGTGTTCTACTTTTTTTTCATTTACAAACGGGTTACAATAAATAAATAAACAAACATCTCATTTAAAAAACACAATCCAATGCACTACTGCATGCCGGAAAAAACCCGAAAAAAAAGAAAAACACTTTAAAAAAAAATATATATAATATTTTCTTTTATTATCTTTTATTTCCTCGGACCCTAATATAACCCAAAAAGGGTCCAACCCAAAAACAAACAAATATCTTCTCTCGCCTCCCTCTCCCACCCCTCCAACAAAAAAGTGGTAACTTGAGAATCATCCGCGCAAACAACCCAACACAACTCACAACATTCACAAAAAGAGGAGAAAAAAAAATAAATAAAAAAAAGAAATAAATCACTCATCCATTTAAAACCCAAACAATCATCTCACCAACAACATTCGACCAATCATTCTCTATACACAACCACTAAAATCTTACATATTGAGAAAAACAGCTTACTCTGAGGGAATTTTGAAATTCATCCAGATCTGTCTTATTTTTTTACCTCCTCGGGAAGTTTGTTCCAGACAGCTGGGCCATAAAAACGAATAGAAAATGTAGACCTTGTTGTTACAGGGAACGGGGTTCGTATTGAATGGGCATTTCTTGTCTCATATCTGTGTTGAGCTTCAGTATCTGCAATCGAGAAACATGCAGGTAGCAGGCTATTGAAACTTTTAAACATGAATAATGCCGTGTAAAACTTAACTAGGCCGAACAGTGGCAGAATCTTAATACCGTCGTATTGCGTTCGAAACAAATCAGAGCCTCACATTCCAGATAAAACACGAACAGCTTTAATTTTATAGAACTCTCAATGGCAGTAGATAAGTATTAAATGTCGCTGACCAGAGACTTATCCAATATAACAAATACGGATGAACTAGCGAGAAATACAGCATTCTTAAAATTTTAGGAGGGAAAAAATGTTTCAGTTTCCGTAGCATTCCAACATTTCAGGCAATTTTTGTACACAGTGATTCAATATGAGGTTTAAACACAAGACACTCGTCAACTTGGACACCAAGATTTTGGACATAATTATGTCTCTGGAGATATCCACTTTCTAGTTGAATACCATGGATCCAAGGAAAATAATTAGTACTTCTTCCATATATAATAAATTTACTTTTACTATGATTCAAACATAATTTATTTAAACGCATCCATCTTTCAATACAACTCATTCCTGTATTTAAAAGCAGAAATAAATCTGCCTCAGTCACAGCTGCCACAGAATACTGTGTGTCATCAGCGAAGATAGGCAATATCATCTTTGACCTTCTAGCTGCAGGTCCCACATGACTAAATATCCTTTTAAGACACGCATTCAAATCATTGATGTAGATTAAAAACAACAAGGGTCCAAGCACAGAACCCTGTGGTACTTCACATCTCACATTGATATAATCAGAATGAACACTCCCAACCCCCACACACTGTTTCCTTCCACTCAAAAAAGACAAAATCAAACTATGAAAATTACCACGAATACCGGCATGCTCTAATTTTGATAATAATACACTATGGTCAACAGAGTCAAATGCTTTCATAATGTCCAGAAATACAGACGCAACTTTCAAACCCGCATCCGACGAATCATTGACAAATGTTGTTAAAAAAAGCAAAGCTTGCTCTGTTGACATCCCATGACGAAATCCAAACTGAGTAGGGTGAAATTAAGAATTTTTATTTAAAAAATCCACCATTCTTACATAAATCAGTTTTTCAAACAGAAGCGATATTATTGGTAGCATTGATATTGGTCTGTAATTATTCATATCATTCTTGTCATCAGTCTTAAACAGGGGTACCACATGAGCACTTTTCAAACAATCCGGGTAAACTCCACTCTTAAAACATGAATTAATCAAATACAACAAATGACCTGAAATAATAGAGAAAACTGAACGAAGAATTCTAATATTAAAAAAATCCGATTCAGCTGCTCAATTCTTCATTGACTTCACCGTTGTCTCAAGCTCTCTAAGAGTCACTGGTCTTAAGAATATAGAGACTTCAGCTGCCTCATCGAGAAAATCATTATAAGAGCCATCACTGGGTGACTACTAGACCTTGCACCATGAACACTAGTCAAATAATCAATGTATTTAATATGGACCCCTATATGTCCAAACACAGATCCTATTGTTTACCATCGGACTTCCTTGGAAAAATTCAAAGTGCAAAGAATACCCTAATCATTGTTAATAGCAGTCCGTCGACTGTGAATACCGGTAACTGGCTGTGCATCTTTCAAACAATGAAGACTATTGAATTTTTTTATCCTCTCGGCCTACCCTATACATTATACACTCCACACATCAACAACTATATTGAAAGCAGTGGGAAAACTATTATTCAAAACCAGAAGAGTGTGCAGGATCTGACGACTAAAAGTTACGGTTTCATGCGCTACTATAATTCGTCTTCAGATGTCGCGGTTATACTTACAGGCAGTTTCTCAACATTTACGTAGACAATCCACGTCTGAACGACTTTATGGTGGAAAACATCCTCTCAGACCTTTATAATATTGATTTTAGTGCCCTACGAGTAAAGTGTTTTAAAAATGTATGTAAATTTGTTTATTATTAAAAAAATGTGTATACACAACAACAATGTCTTTATTCTTCACTTTATATTTCTTCTTCTTCTGTGTATAGGCAACTGCCGAGAACCACTAATGCTGGTAGATCATTTGAATTCACTGTATATTGATCTTGATTGGCTGCAAAGTCAGGTTCACATTTTCTACAGTACAATGTAACTTCACTCTTATCATATCTCATTGTATACTCAATAATACTATTTGCATTCATATTGTGGAATTTACGTGTTTCAATTTGTCTACTTGAAGCAATATCACATACAGTGTTTTCAAGTGGTGAATCACATTCTGTAACAACCAAATAAAAATCACTAGGTTCATAGTCATAATAGGCAGCGTTTTCACAACGATGACGTAGAAACCAAATTGTCTTGTTACGCCAACAGTTGAATCGTAGTCCTGATTCTTCCTCCCCAAATAATTTAAAACCACGACGATACCAATCTCGTAGAAATAAACTAAAATCACTTTTAGGATTCTTTCCAATCATACCAGGATAAGTATTCTCCCACTGATCGCATTGGTCGTATTGACAATTGGAGCATAGTTGCCCTCTAGAGTGAGAGTCACAAATCTCTTCAAGACATGAATTACAGTCTTTAATTTGTACTGCATATCCTCTATGTAATTTACACGTATTGCATAATTTACACTTTTTATTATACTTATCAATATTTATACAATTCTCACATGATGACCAACTGCCAAGAGTATACATACATAGTGGACATGTGTAGAGCATTTTTGGTTTCCAATGTCAACTCTCTCACAGCTAAAATGAAACTGATCTAGGTTCGATAACTTCAGAGGGGGATAGGAGAGTGAGAGGAATAACTCTGCGACATTACAAAACCTGTTTTAAAGGGAGAGTAATCTACAAAGAATTAAGGCAACGTATTCAAAAGTATATTAACGATATTATTCTGCTTCGTTTCAATTAATATATCAATAAATTGAGTAAAAGCATTTGAGTAACTTCGTAAAAGCTTCATACAATAGCCCATACAATAGCCATATCATTCCCCATTATATTTTCAGTTTTTCCTGAGAAAATATCTTCCGTTGAAGAGATAACTCGAGAAAATTGTCATCTAGAATCAAACGTTTTTCCATAATCACAAGATTCGACTTAATTCTCTCTTTCTCAAATTCATTCATTTTTCAATCCTAATATTCTCACTGCTGACTTCAGATTAACCACGATTTGTTCTACTTCAAGAATGTTCGATAACCTACTTATTTAAAAATCTAACAAAAAGAAAGGGAACATTTTCGATATCGAAACAATTTTGTTGTGTGTGAGCATAATTACAACAATAATATATTACACATATACAATTACCGATATAACTTATTGTCCTCAATATACTTCACTATTCCATTTAAAGCACTTTGAAGTCTATGTATATGTATTATATCGACTTTTGCAGAGAAGCATAATTGGTCCTCCAATTTAAATTTACTCAAAGATAACACGTATCTTGCATATACTTCTTCCCACTCGAGACAAAGTCGAGATCCTCCCATGACTTCTACGGCAATTTTTTGCTCTTGTATCATTGCTTCTATTGCTACCAGCTCCACTATCAACTTCTAATTGTGTAAACATTCCACTCATTATTGCAAATAGATATCTTGCCAAATAAACAAACGAGTAAAGTCAAACTGTTCTCACTCCTTGAATTCTATTCTCACACTAATATCAACTATACTGACAATCCTTCCTTATATTAGTTAAGGTTGCTAAGACCTCTTGGGGCTATTGCGCAAATCCATTGCTAATCAATTCTCAGAAATCTGCTCTGATGTAACACCAGGTCGGATTCAATGAGTGTGTGGTCTTGTACCGGTCGTATTTCATCCCTCTGATTGGCTTAGAAAATAGCGTTTAATTTTGTACTGGCAGTATTCTAGCCCTCTGATTGGCTGTTATCTTGCACTGGTAGTAGAAATAGGCTTGTGGTCTTGTACCAGTCCTTGTCCCGGTCGGGCTGCTACCCCCCTCTACTAGCATCCAAGCTTCAGAACCATACTTGACCACTAACGTTACTGTTGCTCCGTTATTGTAGGCTAGCAGACTTATTTTTCTTTTCTCCCGAAGCTTTTTCACCTGAAAAAAAAACACACACATAAAAAAACACCCCAAGCCTTGGCTATCTACTTTTAATATCTTTTCTGCATCAACCATCCTTAACAATAATACCACCCAGGTAAGTGAAGTTATCCACTTGATCGATCTTCGCTTTAGCCAATATCATCTTTCATTTTGCTAACTTTTCCTCCCATTTGCTAACGACTCCTTGCCCTCCCATAGCCTTTGCCGTTTTTCTTAGGGCAGAGTCCATCAAATCATCCGTATAAATAGGGATAGAACGATAAGAGAATATTTTAATGTTTTATCTACTTTCCTTACATTCCGCATAATCGCTCAAATAAATATGGTACAAACCCCTCCTCATTTGTGTCAAGTTTAATTTATTTTTACTAATATTAGTAGCTGCGTTTTTAACTTTCCTCCCTAAGACTCCATCTGCTACTTCACAAAGCGAATTTCCTAAAATTATTTCATCCATCTTCTACAATATTAAATTTCAGACTCTCCAGTTTCATATTCAACTATTTCTGAAAAGTTTTCTCAAATTCTCATAGGGAGGGATTCCTTAGTACAGCTGGGAGGAAGCCCATAATAGAAAACTTTGCTAGGAAGGGGTTTTTCAGCCCAAAAAAAGCCCACCAAAACAAATAAATTCAGAAAATAATGCATGAATCTCCATCCAGTGCTACAGTGTATCGTTTAAAAGGCTACCATATCCTTGATGGGCACTACTCCTCAAGGTCCCCTGCAGCATCGTTTGAAGTCACGGTCCTAGTTAGGCAAAAATATGAAAGATTTATGATTCAGGTGCCAGTATGACGCCACGCAAGCAGGGTTTCCCTTTCAGGAATAAGGACAGAGGAGGGAGCTTATGACAGAACAGCGACCTCAAACCATCTTCCAACATTAGAACGGCTCCAGCATTTCATATCCAGACTATACTTGTCAAAATATACTAGCAAACAAAAATTTGATAATTTTAGAAACAGGAAATGGAATACTGGACCCTAAAGCATCTAACTTCAAAATGGGAAATTTCTCGTTTTTCTTTTGAATTTAACGATTATTCAGATGATTATGGCCTAATTACACAATCAGCCTCTGAACTCCCTTCATTACGAAAAATGTATCTTTTCGGTCTAAAACAGAAAAAAGCAAATAAATACCCCTCCATGATCGTTCATCAAAGAAAAGATGCAAAATTTTGCATCATTCTGAATAGGGGCTTGATACCTCCAATACAGTTTTTTATATGCCGAATACACTGGTCCAGTTTATTCAAGATTTAGCCCCCTTTTGAAGCGGTTTTCCTCTTTTTTGAAACTGGAACAAATTCTCGCAGGCTCTTTACTTTTGTTGGGTAAACTTAAATTTAAATCTTCTACACGTTTAACATCATCGTGAAAATTCCGTTCTTTTAATGTATGTATTGCTGTCAAAACTCTTTATTACAGTTTCGGTTATCATGAAAGTTTTTTTATTGTTTTATAAGGCGGAGTTGTTAGAAAGATTCAAACTTTAGCGTAAAAAGCGGGGTGTTGAAGAGGGGATAACCCATTTCATATACGGAATAATTTTTTTTCTTTTTAAGTTTTAATGTTGATCCTTACTTTCAGTTAAAAAAAACTTGTTTTTTTTTTACTTAATTTGGCAAAAGGTTTGGCCGAACCTCTTACAAAGACTATCAAACAAAACACTTTGCACTCCTTAATCGATTGAACTAAAACTATTCAGCAATTCATTATAGTTTCGTTAAGTGTTTTCTTGTATAAGTACAGAAAACCTGTTTTTCTTGGATTCCATAAAATTCATAACATTCCATAATTATGTTTTTCTCTTACAAATAACCCCAATATGAGATACCCCCTTTAATTTCTGACATGGCTATATCTTAACCAAATTAGTGTGTATTTACAGTTACATTATTATTGCAGTTTTCGTCGTATCAATAGTTTTCCTTGTAACAGAGAAAGGAGGGATGAAATCCAGAGGGAGGGGTGGGGCAACACTATTGTTTTTTCCGTTTTTAAACGAAAATACCAAAAATGGCATTTTAAATGAATATACCAGATTATCATTAAAATGCCAAAAAAAAAACTAAGAATTGTGGATTCCCCCTCCTCTTTTTATATCCCTCTTTTCTTCTATTAGTTTTAATTTGGATATAATTTCAGGGTCAAATGTTGAGTCCGACTGCCGGATATGGCTATTTGATAAGTGGTATTACTTTGGTTCTTCAGCGAGTTAATCGCCAAGCTGTTGGCAGTTATTCATGCTTTGTTCAAAATGACATCGGTTCTACCGAAAGTCCAGCTGTTCAGCTCAAAATTAAAAGTAAGTGTAAATAAATCAACTTTATAAAAAAAAGTGAAAAGGACAAAAAAGAAATAAACAACTAAAATATTGAGGAAACAATTGTGCAGTGTTTTTTTTTCTTCTTTTTTTAATCCAAAACTCGCTGTAATAAGCAACGTCAATGAATAATACTAAAAATAAATATATAATAATTCAAGGAAATCAAAATAAACACACTTTTTCACCAGCTATACTTATTGGACGAAAAACAGGATTTTCTAGGAATTTTCGTTTTCGTTACTTCAAAATTTTGAATTTTTGAAGATGGAACCATATTTTTGTTACAATTGCTACATTGAACCATAAAATTAAATGAGCGAAACTAATTAGTTAAATTTGACAACAATGTTGGCTCACAAAAATTCCTTCAAGTTCAAGTTCAATCATTTTATTATTAACATATACATGTATATAATTGACATAGGCCCACGGGGAGACAAGCTCGAAAAACTAGGCCTAGACAAAGATACAATAAAAAATTTTACGCTACAATACAAAGATAATTACGACGGCAAAGATACAATAATACAAAAATAATATGAAAGCAGCAGCTAGCCCAGGATCCAAATATAAATATAAATATATATAAAAAAAAGAGAGATCAATATTATTAAATATAAATTCATACTAAAAGATAGCCGAGAGGCCCACATTCACATAGAACAAAAATCCAAACAAATAACTTAATCATATTAAAAAGACACTTAATTAAAAATAATCCTGAACTAAATGAAATTTAAGATTCCTTTTTATTAAATGGGTAGAAGAAAATTTATCAATAAAATCCTTGTGAGCATCCCAGCACCGGGCTATTGATACAAACGGTGCGACTTTAGATCTCTCAGTACTATACTTGTCAATGTATATACTCTTTTTTTGTCGCGTGTTATAACGATGTAAATCTTGTGATTGGGAGAACAAACTTTGATTGAGGTAATATGGCGGTAATTTCTTAATGTCATAATTAAATTCGAAAATAATTGCTCCAAAAGTAAATTGGTGAGAAACTGGAAGTATATCTAAATAAGTATATAAAGATGCTGTAGAAGACTTGTTTGGAAGTGAAATAGGCGATGAAATAAAAAGTTGAGGATTCTTACTGCTTTATTTTGTAAAATCTGTATTGGTTTAATATGGCTTTTAAATGTAGATAAATATACTAGAGAACAATAATTAATATTAGACTGAATCAGAGCAAAATAAATGCTTCGTAAAGCAGAGTAGGGCAAATAATGCTTCAACCTCAGCATTAAACCAACATACCTTGAAATCTTTAAGCGTATATTTTGAATGTGTGTTTTAAAAGATAATCTTTAATCAATCATAAGTCCAATGTACTTTATCACATTCGCCCGAGATATTGATAATAGATACTTTGAAGAAGTAACTCGGGTAATACGAGGGCATATATTTGACTTCCTGCCGTAAATTATGAAATTAGTTTTTGATAAATTCAAAGCAATAAAATTTGCAGAACACCATTCAAGAACATTAGAAAATGCAGTATCAAGTTTTGCCTCCAACTCCTCTTCATTCCTCTCAGAAATTAAAACTGCCGTATCATCAGCAAAATGTGTGCTGAGCCATGGGATTGCCAAAGCGCGGTGAAAATCATTTATATAAACTAGAAAAAGCAGAGGCCCTAGGACAGAGCCCTGAGGCACCCCAACCATGGAGGACTGAGGAACAGGCGAAGAGAGAAAATTACCTCCATCTATTCGTTGCTTTCTCTTATCAAGATAATATTTAACTAGATCCAACGCCGGTCCGCGCACACCACAATTATCCAATTTACGAAAAAGAATACAATGGGATATTGTATCGAATGCTTTTTTTAAATCCAAGTATTTTGTTGCTGGAATTTCACCTCTATCTAAGCATTCATGAATATATTGGATGCGAGCAATGATAGCGTGCTCAGTATTGTGTCCAGACCTAAAACCAAACTGGAAATTTGTGAAAAAATTAAACGATTTAAGAAAGTTATAGATCCTCTTATAAAGTGCCTTCTCAAATATTTTAGAAAATGCCAACAAAATAGAAACGGGGCGGTAATTGGATGGGTTTTCAGGAGAGTCACCATTACGAAGCGGAAGTATCCTCGCTTTTTTAAAAGCAGACGGGAAAACTCCATTTTTAAATGAAAGATTGATTAAATGATATAATGGTAAAATTACTGCAGACAATATTTCATTAATAATTATAGAAATAGACCCGTCAATTCCCGCTGAATTACCTGGATTTATATCACACACTATTTTAGTTATTTCAGACCAAGAAATAGGCGTAAGAAAAATTTAATTACTTCGAGGAGATGGAAGGTATGAATAACAATGTTTATTACTTCGTGAATCAAACTGGTTCATTACTGATGAAACAATTTTCTCTCCTATACTAGCGAAATAAGTATTCAAAACATCAGCCACTTTCTCCAATTTGTTAGTAGTCGATCCATCTTCTAAATTAATAACTTCAGGCAACTTAGAATTCCTTTGTTTTTTAATAATAGAATTAATTAAAGACCCCGTTTTGCGAGGAGAATTTTGAGCTTCTTCGAAAGACTCTTTATAATACCTATGTTTCGACAATTGTATCAGTGCGGTTAATTTATTTTTGAGAATTTTAAAATTTTTAAAGTTATAATTAGCTGGATTCTTTAACTGCTTTTTAAAAAACTGTTTTTTTTTCTTAACTGATATCAAAATTCCAGACGTTATCCACGGCCTTATAGGAAATTTTTCTCTGCACATTTTCTTCGTAACAAATGGGCAACTAGAATCAAGGCAGCAATTGAAATTTCTTAGGAAAGTATCAGTTGCCACATCTGTATCCTCCGTGGATATTACATCCTGCCAATCCAATAGACCAAGGCTTTCATTCAGGTGCTTTAATGTTATTTTATTTATTAACCGTACTTGACGTTCCCTACTTACCTGCGGTATTTTGTAAGTAAAAGCTAAATCTGAAACCAGCAGGAAATGATCCGATATATCAGTTAAAACAGCAAAATTTGCTTTAATTGGTAAAGATGTAAAAATATTATCAATGGGAGAAGCAGACCTAGGTGAAATTCTTGTAGGTATCAGGCAAGTAGGAAGCAGATAGGCAGAAAAGCAAGAAGACAATAAATCAACAGAAGCTTCATTTGAAGCTTCTAGAAGGTCAATGTTGAAATCTCCGGAGAGGATAACATCTATAGTTTGAAAATGAGGTTGATGCAAAAAATCATGGAGTTTAGAGAGGAAAGACTTGACTGGAGAAGAAGGAGGTCGGTATACTTCGCAAAAAACTATATCTTTTTTTCCAAGACTAATTTCAGTTACCATTACTTCAAAAAGCATTTCCTCATGAGAACCTTCTAGATTTACAAGGCATCGAAAAGAGATACCATCTTTAACTAATACTGCCAAACCACCTTGGCGCCTTGTCAGTCGGTTTTGAAAGTAAATTGATATCCAGGAAAAGAAATATGAGGAGCCGTGTCTATGAGAAAAGTCTCACAGAATCCAACGACATGACAAGATAGCTTATGAACTACATCGACAAGATCATCCTGTGAACTAAAAAAACCTCTACAATTTAAAAATCCTGTTCTCACAACCCCGGTACTGGGAAGATCAGAAACCTCGGAAGGTAATTTATATCTACAATTTGGAAAATTAATTAGCCCACCATCATTTATCTCATTTCCAAAAATTTTATCATGGCTCTGGAAAATGGAAAAGTCAAAAGGGTTAGACTCTAGGTCTCTCAGTCTATCCCAAATGCAATTATCATCCAATGTAAATAATCAGAATTATGATCAGGACTAGCAGAAACTTACGCAAAATGCACACCGTCTGAGTCTTAACGTAGCAAAAACAACTGAACCAGCGAGAACTCGAAAATAATGATGAAAGAAAAAGAAACTGCTTGAAAATAAATAGAAAAAAGAGAAAGAAACTGAACTTATTCATTGTAAGATGAAATGTGGATACAGAAAAAACTATTGTACTCAATTACTTCATATAAATAGAAACACACGAAAAAGAAAGAAAATAAACTTATAATAAGCTACAGAGAGACAAAAAACCTCAAAATAAATAAAAATAATAGAAACACACAAAAAAGACAGAAAATAAACTTATAATAAGTCTACAGACAGGCAAAAAACCTCACAAGACATAAAAATAATAGATCCTATGAACAGAGAAACATTACATAAAGTAATAAAAATAATCTCACCAAACGAATGTCATTATTAATCACCGTAACTAGTCAATCTTAACCCACTGTGAAGACGGAGACTTTTTACACTCGAGCCATAATTTACTCCCTTTTTGTTTAATACGCGTAAGATGAACCGAACCCGAATCACGCATGTCCTTTCCCTTGGATAATAGATCATTCCATAGAAAATTTAGCTTTGGTGGGAGATCAGTGCAAATGCGAATTCCACTACCCTTCAACTTATTCACCTCACTGAGAATCGCCTGAATGCTATGATCTGTGTCTAGCGATATAAAAACAGGGGCCGGTCGAACACTAGTTTTCCTACTAGTGATGTTTGAACTGCTATTTCTCGCAAGGCAATAGCACTTGGTAAGAGAAATGTCCTCGGTAACTTGCAATTTGTCAGAAAGAAGAGACCTTACGTTGCTAGTCACTGATTGAATATGCTTTTCAGTTGGCAGACCCTGAACAATCAAATTTAACTTTCTTTCTCTTACTTCGATGTCCAAAAGCTTACTCTCCAAATCTTTATTCCGCAATTTTTCTTGCTCTAGATCATTTCGAAGCTTTTTAGATTCCTCTCGTAGATTCGTATTTTCAGCTGATATTTGACTAACTTCATCTTGAAGGGAAATTATTGACACAGAAAAACTTTTCTGCTCTGCTTATACTTTATCCAGCAAAGCCTGAAGCGGTTTCAGTCCTTCATAAAATTTTGCTTGAGTTACAACCATAAAGAGTGCTATGATACGCACGTATAAGTCTACACTTGTATCAAATTACTGAATGGCAAAGACTAAAACAAAATCAAATTTGATCCTTCTAACTTGAAAAAGTAATCCGATTATAGGAGTTCACTCTTCAATAACTAGATACTGACAGATCCTTAAGACAACTACATCTCTAAAAAGACGTTACACCTTCTTTAGCTGTTTGTTGTCACGTGGTGTTAGGTCATATTTAACTAGTGTTTCACACTTGCTTCTGATATTTAATTTGCCCCCCCCCCCTACCAAAAAATTCCTTGTCTGTATACAAAGCTTTTGACACAACTAAAGAATTCTGCGGGTTATGTCTCAGCACTTTTCAAATGAAGCGGCACATATTAGTCACTGAGCCACATAGTCCTGACGGATAAGATATTGAAGCCTTAATGCCTTTACTATAGGCAACGTTATAGCGCTGCCTCTGATGAGACCTTTTCTGGCGGTACTTGCAACATATATACTGTTAACAGAAATACATGACGCCCAGCCAAAAAGAGTCATGCCCAAACACTGATGAGTAGTAAGCATTTATAAGGTTTCAACCCTACAAGGAAACTTAAAAGCCTGAGGCATGAATATGTGTGCAGTTTCACCGGTACATAGCTTACCACGGTCATTCATCTATTGATACAGACGGTACAAGGGATGTTTTTACTAACGGTACTCAATATACGCCAACTTGATTAGTATAGTAATTGAATTCATATATAAGGAGTGATTTTCATTGTGATTCATATTAGTAAGAGAATTGAATTCAGAGAGAGAGAACAGTTTATTATTATTTGAGACGATATTAGGAAAGAAAATGAGTGGTATGTTTACACTATTGGAGCTTGATGATGGAGCAGGTAGCAGCAATGATACAAAGGCGAGAGTACCAAACGTGGCAGTGGAAGTTACACGAGGATGTAGACTAAGCCTTGAATGGGACGATATGTATGCAAGATATGTGATATAACTGAGCAAATTTAAATTGAAGGAGCAATTATCCTTTGCTGCAAAACTGAACATTTTGCATATAAATAGACTTCAAGCTGCATTAGATACACTAGTGAAACATATCGAGGAAAATAAATTGAATCAGGGATTTTTATTGTTGTAATTATATTAAATAAAATTGTTTCTAAATCGAAGATAATATTTTCTATAGTAGGTTAGCTTATATTTTTAAAGTAGAAAAAAGAATCATGCTTAGTATAAAGATGGTCGTGAGAGTTTTAAGACTCTAAAAAGTGAATAGATTTGAGAAGTAGAAAATCATAGGGAATAGTGTGTCGATGGAAAAACGTTTGATTCTAGATGAGGATTTTCTGGAGTTATCAGTTCAAAGGAAGATATTTCCTCAGGGAATGCTTGTCGATATAATGAAGACTTATTCTCCCTAATTAGACTATTGAATGAAGCTTTTACGCGTGGTCGAAAGGCATTTACACAATTTATTGACTAATTAATCACGACAAGACAAAATCATAAAGTGGATTTGCTTTTAAACAGACACACTAGCTTAGAAACTTAAGACTATGAATTTTTAACGAGAAAGATGTTGTTCAAGGAAGAAATACTCTTCTCTCTCTCTATCCCACTCAATTTGTTGATCGTAGCTCAGTTTCATTTTGCCGGTGAGAGTATCAACACAAGAAAAAATGTTCCATACATGTCCACTGTGTATGTATATACTGGGCATCTGGTCATCATGTGAGAATTAAACAATGATTGGTGAGTATGATGGAAAGTGCAGATTATGAAACCCGTGTAAATTGCAAAAAGGATATGCCACACAAATTAAAGGCTGTAATTCCTGTCTTGAAGGGGTGTGTGACTCTTATCATAGAGGACACCTATGCTCTAATTGCCACTATGATAAATGTAATCAGTGGGAGAATACATATCCTGGTATGATTGGAAAGAATCCTAAACGTGATTTTAGTTTATTGCTAAGAGATTGGTATCGTCGTGGCTTTAGATTGTTTTGGGAGGAGGAGCCAGGTCTACGATTCAACTTTTGGAACAACAAAAGAATTTGTTTTCTACGTCAACGTTGTGAAGACAACGGCTACTATGATTATAAGCCTACTGATTTTTATTTGGCTGTTACGGAATGTGATTCACCACTTGAGGACAGTGTATGTGACATTGCTTCAAATAAGCAAATTGAAACATGTGAATTTAAAAAAGGAATGAGAATAGTATCATTGACTATACAAAGAGATATGATAAGAGTGAAGTTACATCATACTGTAGAAAATGTAACCCTGACATTGCAGCACATCAGGATCAGTCTACAGTGAATTCAGATAATCTACCTGTATTAGTTGTTCTCGACAAATACCTAAACGTAGTTGAAGAAGAAATCTAAAGAGGAGAAAAGTCATTTTTATCATGTAAATGCATTATTTTTATTAATAAACAATTTTACATACATTTTTAGAACATTTTAGTCGTAGGGCACTAAAATCAATATTAAACACACTTGAAAGAATATTTTCCACTAGAAAGTCGTTCAATCAAGGAAAGTCAACGTAAATGCTGAGAAACTGATTTTACGTATAGCCAGGACATCTGAACATGAAAAAGAGTAATGCATGAAAGCCACATGTCTTAGTCGTTAAGTCCTGTACTCAACTCTGATTTTGAATAATAGTTTTCCCACTTTTCTCAATAAAGTTGTTGATATGAGGAGTGTAGAATTTATATGATAGGCCAAGGGGATAAAAAAATTCGCTATTCTTCACTGTTTGAAAGATGCATAGCTAATGACCTGTCTTCAAAGTCGATGGACTGCTATTAACAGTGATTAGGATATTGTTCACACTTGGAATTTTCTCAATAAAGTCCGATTGTATGCAAGAGGAGTTATATTGGGACATGTATAAATCCATATTAAATACGTTGATTATTTGGTTTGTGTTCATGGTGCAAGGTCTAGTAGAACACTATCGTCGGGTGTGATTTCCTAATAGGTTCCAAATTGACTCAATTATATTAGCATGATACTCTCAGTCAAGACATTGGCAAATGTGCACTCTAAACGTACATTCCCCGTTCGTACTATGCTTATATCTTGAGTGCCAGACAAGTCCAAGATAATTACACCATGATTTTTTGACAATATTGAATCGGTTATTCAATTTTCAAATAGTTGTGAGTCATAATCTAGGGATTGCATGGTCAACTCATACAGAGTTTTGTAGGATTTTTTATCAAATGATAGAGTGTACAGTGGAATTCCATTCACTTTGCACACAAGGCACGATAGACCGAAAAAATTAAAATCATGGGGGGATGCTGTCTAGGATCCAACGGCACTGGCACTCTTCACAAAGGCCAAAGCGAGTTTTGATGGGATTT
This sequence comes from Artemia sp. Qi Xiang Cuo, assembly GCF_049724085.1. Classification (NCBI taxonomy): domain Eukaryota; kingdom Metazoa; phylum Arthropoda; class Branchiopoda; order Anostraca; family Artemiidae; genus Artemia; species Artemia sp. Qi Xiang Cuo. Next base: position 63,671,105 of record NC_142801.1, read on the forward strand.
CTCCATTGATAAATGATGAATCTGTATAACTGCGAGAGCCAGTGGCAGTGAGAAGTTAATTAGAGATCGTTTGGCGAAAAAGAAGTTTAATATTGTTACCATTGGCTCTTAGCTTTTCCACAGCCAATGCAACAGAGCTCATAACCTGTTGTTTTTGAACATGAAGAATTGCCGAAGTGATAATGACATTTGCATCAGGTGCTGCAGCAAGTGTTTTTCATAAAATGAAATTCGATGGGGCTAGTTGTAACTTTATGTCAACCTTGAAATTGGGGGGTAACCATTGGGATATATTGAATATCTCATGATTTAATTTTCCAACTAGATGATACTCCTGGGTCACTGGATTAAATAAATCACCGTCTGTATCAACACCTGATCTATATTCATAGCCCAGTGCCCGACCTCTAAACTCCTTATATGCCTTCGGGGTCATCATTATAAATTGCATGTAGCTTGCATAGTTGGATAAATTATTGCTAGTGCTCACCAATTTTCCATTAATAAATACATAATTTGTTTTCTCTACAACCCTCTATATCTGAATGATATTTTAATTCAGTTCCCTCCCTCCCCCATGCCCACCTCTTAAAATAAAATCTTTTTTAAATCTACAAATGTTAACGCTTAAATTCTCAATAAATAAAACAACTGATCCACTACCCCTTTATTATAATTATCCAGTTTAGTCGTAATGCTACTTACCTAGTCCAAAGAAACCTCCTCATAATTTCTCAAATGCCGGTGAATTGCTAACATTTCTGTATGCAAGTATTTTGAATAGAGTTCGCTATCATTTTCATTTAGAAAATATATTTTTAGTGCTATTGATGCTATTAAACTGTCCCTCCCTCCCCACACCCGCAATGTCCAAGAAAGGGCTCAAATCTTGTTAACATAGGAATGAGTAATAGCCAGGGGATCTGTTACTATACCCCCTGGCATTAAAGAATTAAAGGGGTCACCAAAATTAGCGGTGTGTACATTACTCTGGTGCAAGGCAGAGTTAGATAAGAAGAAATCTGGTAGTATAAATGCTGGTGGGGGTAATTTTTCACTACTTTCGTCAACCTCAATAGTAGGGGTTGGCATGGAATCGTCAATAGCACCACCACCAGTCTGTTTAATTGCATTAGTTGGTCGGGGGTTGAAATCACCCAATTCACTGAGTATACTTTTCACGATATTTGGGGATAGCTGATCAAGCCAGCCTGCATTGTCTTGTGATGGAATTTGTTTATGACTATGAGCATGAGAACCCGGTTAGATACACTTGTGGGCCTATCCCCCAAATATTCATTTATAAACATATTTGTCCATTCCGGGTCCTCAGTCATATATATCACAGGTTAAATCGTCTAGATTAGTTAATTCCCCAAAATAATCGTTTAAAAACCCCCTTTGCCATTCTATGTTATCAACAACTGAAGCACTATCTCTAAAATCCGTTGGTGGTGATATGATCGATGAAGGCTCATTGTAAATTACTGATCCTTGACCAGATGTTGATGGAGAATACGATAATTCACGGATGTTAATCTATAAAAACAGGACTTATTTTTCATGTGAAATATCCACTATTTTATAAAGTAAAAAAAATAACTGAGATAATTTTTTGCTCCATCCCGTCAAAACTTCCTTTTCTCCTACCATTATATTGCCTAATTACTTGTCCACTCCTATCATATAAAGTACCTGCAGACAACTTAACCAATTTTATATTTCACCTTTTTACGATATTAATTTGACAGAAAATAATTGAGCAGAAAAAAATCCGGTACTTATTTAGTAGTTGGTAAGCATACAAGAAGTGAAGTTTGGGTAATACCAATGGAACAAAACATTGTATGGTAAAAAATATTTATCATGGAGTTAGCAATACCTCACGAAGAAGCGATAACCTTTTTTTCATAAAGCATTTCAATGTGTTTCTAGTCATATGTTTACCGGCTACTAAATAAGTACCAAAAGTCATGTAATGTATCAACGTTAAAACACTATCTAATTAAGGTTGTTTTTTTGCCCAATTCCCTTCTTCTTCTTCAACAATTAGCCCTATTTTTCACTATTTTATAAAGTCAAAAAAAACTTTGTCAATTTTTCGCTCCACCCCGTCAAAACTTACTTTTCTACCTACTGTTAGGGGGATACATATTGGATAATTACTTGTCCACCTCTATCATATAAAGTACCTGCAGACAACTTAACCAATTTTATATTTCGTCTTTTTACGATATTGATTTGACAGAAAATAAATGAGCAGAAAAAAGCCCGGTACTTATTTCGTAGTTGGTAAGGATACAAGAAGTGAAGTTTGGGTAATACCAATGGAATAAAACAGTGTATGGTAGAAAATATTTATCGCGGAGTTAGCAATACCTCACTAGGAAGCGACAACCTATTTTTCGTAAAGTATTTCAATGTGTTTCTAGTCACATGTTTACCGGCTACTAAATAAGTACCAAAAGTCATGTAATATATCAAAGTTAAAACACTATCTGATTAATTTTTTTTTGCCTCATCCCCCTCTTCTTCTTCAACAGTTAGTCCTATTTTCCATGTGCAATATCCACTATTTTAAAAAGTAAAAAAACTGTGCCAATTTTTGCTCCACCCCGTCAAAACTTACCTTCCTCCTACTATTGTATTGACTAAATGGGTGTAAGATAATCGCTTCCTGGTGAGTTAAAATTTATATGGAAATCAAGTTGATTAAAAGAAAATTTGCATTGCGAGAATAAGTGCGTTATAAACTTGAATAAAAAATATGTAGCTATTATGGATTTTCATTTATGTAGAATGGGAATAGGTTTTTTTGCACCCTCACCACCTCTTTCCTACCCACCCACAATTACACAAAACTATCTGATAAAGGCCCTTACGTCAGAAATTGCAGATAACTCGTCAGTAATGACATGTCTATCTGTTGACGGGGCGTATACGATCACAGTTCCCCTAGCCATGGTCAATGATCTAATTTGAGCTATATCAGTGACGTCAGTCCTGGGATCGAGCTTCGGTCGCTTTCGGTCTGGACATTCAGCATCAATTTCCTTGAATAAAAATTAATTTTCAGTTTTTTCGCTAGGTAAGTTCCAAGGATGACTTAAAACCTTATAGGCTTAAACTCATAAAAAAGACGAAATAATTCTGCTAGTCCTAGGTGTAGCTAAGCTATCAATATTTAAAACATGGTATAAATGAAAAATAACATAATTTTCCGGCACCATTCCCCCTCCCCAAAACCAAAGCTCACCTCAACACATAAAATAACACTATTTCGATTATTCGGTCCGTTCGATATTTATTCAAAATGTTAATGGGGTACATCGTTCCCCCTCCCCAAAAACCAAAGTTCAGCCCAACTTATAGGCTTATAGGCTTAAACACGTAAAACAAGTGGAAAGAATTTTACTAGTCCTAGGTGTAGCTAGGCTATCAACATTTAAAATATGATATACATGAAAAATAATATAATTTTGCGGCGCTGTTCCCCCTCCTCAAACCAAAGCTCACTCCAACACATAAAATAAAACTATTTCAATTATTAGGTCCGTTCAATATTTATTCAGAATGTTAATGGGGGACATCGTCCCCCTCCACAAAACAAAAGCTCACGCCATACATTAAAACACATAGACTAAGTTATTAGATCAAATGGATCCCACGATATGTACATCAAATTATAACCCAAGAATACCTAATGTCATTTACATATCAGAATGGATTTAAAGGGAGGATTTCAGCAGAACAATTATACCCTAATTTAGCTGTATGTCAATAGTCCCATTTCATAAGGTGGGGTAAGAGAAAAAAAATTATATGCTTTTTTTCAATTATGAACCTATGAGATATTTTACAAGCTGGTTAAGAAAACTTTTCTAGCCAAAATATCCATGTAGTTAAACAGCTGCTGCAATATATGTGAATTTGCATCAGGTAATTACAGGAGTTCGCTTTCTGTGTGAAACCCAGATGATATATAGTTAATAGGTAACTATAGAAAAAAAGTCTCGAGCAAAAAGGAATAATATACATTCACTTACCACGATTCTTTTAGAATTCTCCATTTGAAAAAGAATAAATTTAACAAGAAAAGGCTATATTTTCAAGTTGTTTTATCAACTGATCTAGAAAAACTAATTGCATCTTAATTTATACTGAAAAACATGATTATAAGGCCTCCGGGCCAAAACTAGTATTTTTACAAAGAGACCACCTTTGAATACGCATTATGACGATCTCTAGTTATGGCTATTGAAACTAGAAATACATGTCTTACATGTCTTGTACCCTCTGTATCAATTGATGACGGTCCGTGGTAAGGCATATTATGCAATCTAGTTTCGTATCTACTATTGCCTTATGGAGCATCGTTATTAGGAACATTTCTGATTAACCCAGGAAATGGGTATTACCTCAGAAACCCGTCAGGTAAGGCATGTACCGTCTGTATTAATGCATGAATGACCGTGGTGAGCCATATACCGGTGAAACTGCACACATATTTATGCCTCAGGCTTGTAGGTTTTCTTGTAGGGTTGAAACCTTAAATATGCTTACTACTCTGATGCCCAGCAAACCTTGCTTAGGATTTGGGTTTACATGCTTAGGGATCAATGTCCTTCCCGAAGAGCTATTTGTACACCTTCACACCTTTTAAAGAGTAGGAAATGGAAAACAGATCAAAATATACAGAAAAGTCAGAAACTTTTGGCTAGAAATGTATCCTTAAACAACCTTCATAGCTGAGCTTTCTTCACACCAACTTCGAAATGTTATTCATTCCCCATCTATTTCCTTTGGGTGTATGTATTTACAAACATATTCCGCAAGCCTGTAGCATGTAAAAAATTGAAACACATGCCTTTTTGGGACTACTATATAGAAGTGTGGCTCGTATTAATAGCAACATTTGCTCAGACATTTTCAATGTCTTGGGGGAAAGGATGGACACGATCTATCGGCATTAGTTATGTCAAAATAATAGGTACCGCGAAGAAGGAAGGACGAACTGAACGTACGATGTTATAATTCAACCGAAAATTCTGCTCTCTCTCCAATTTTCAGTCAAATAGGTAGAAAACTATGTTAAAAATAACGTTGATAATATTAGCGTTAACTTTGACCCCTAATTTCAATTCAGTTCGGTATAATTCCGTTTTATTGGTATATACAATGCAACAGTTTTAATATAACCCCCAAGCTAAGTCCAGAAGAGGAAACGAAACAAAAATAATTTGAATACTATGCAAAATAACTGTTAAAGAATAAAAAACTCCCAACTTTACCCATTCAACTTAACACCGAACATCAGTGGCTAATATTTACCATTAAACTCTTGTCTTATTCCAGCAATGTCCACCGCAAAGAGAGAGGCGTCTCGACTACTTTTATACATATAAAACAAATAAACATGAAAAGATTTTCATGTCTTCTAATTATTTATTCCATATATGTATATATAATTCCATAATATGGAATTATTTATTCCATAATGCTTTAAGATTACTATTCAAATTCTTTTTAAAAGAACCCATCATCTGTTGGTTTCTCGGTTTTTCAGGCAGCACGTTCAATGCTCTAGCAGTGGTTGTACCAACCACTGCTAGAGCATTTGCTCTAGCAAATGCTCTCAGGCAGCAGTGGTTAGAGATCTCTTTGTACGATAGACGACATTAGAAAAGGAAGCACTTGACTGTTTTTGTCTATCACGTTTTTTTTTTATTTCAGACAGGACAAGAAAAAAAAGATATTTAGAAAGCAGTCACGAAGAAAACGAAAGACAGAAGTAACGCAAGCAGACAAATAAGTACCCTTTAGAGAAAAACCGGGCGAATTTAAACAAGCTAACTTTGATTTCAAGTCGCTGAAGGTTATTAAAGTGTGATCAGAGGTTTAATGCCATTCCAGCGAACAATATCATAAACGGGTTTAAATCTTTGAAAAAAAATCTTAAAACTCTCAATACTCTTCAAATACTCTTAAAAGGCAAAATACTATTTAGAAAAGAATGTTTCAGTTTGCGTAATATCCTAAGACTACGTAAAATCTTTGATTAAACACAAGAAATATGTGTTTTCTTCTAATAGCGCACCTACATACTTGTAGGTGTGGTATTGTAATACCAAATCTACAATGTAATACCGCACCTACAATTTTATTGTTAAATTCAATAAAATTATTGTTACTACATTCCCTAAAGTGAAATTGAATTTTAAAATCCAAATTTAAAACCCGGGTGTTAGGTGAATGATATGCCAAAGAAATTTTCCAGGGAGGGGGAATCTAGGCATAAATTGCATATTGAATAGGCATATTGATAGTGATTTATGGCATTTTTACGCTTGAAAAGCTTAAGGAAATGGCCTTGGCTATAAACTCCATCATCCCATTTTAATGAAAATGCGTCAGTAATAGACATTTCTACTATTTATCTGTGGATATGTTTTTAGATGGATATGGTAAGACTTTTTGAAGCAAGAGTCGTACAAGAATTTTCGATATATACAAATATTGCAATATTCGCTTTATTCGCTTTAGAGTGAAAATAAATTTTTTAATGAAATCGTAAAGAGATATGAGCATTGAGTGTTGAACGACCTGGTCTGACAATTTTGCTTTTAGGATTTTTAAAAAGACCGTCAACATCAAAATAGATTTTAGAACTAGAACGATCAGCTGGATCGCAACCTCTCTGAATAAGAATGACTTTATTCCCTCTCATTAATATCCAGAAATACACCCATTTCAAACGAAATATTCAATAGATGAATTATAGGCTTAATAAACATTTAAACATATTCCTTTTAAACTTTTTTTCGGCACGCCTTGTAAACCACTGGACAGAGACCCTGGACAGATGGTGAACCTGGACAGATATGAAGAAGAATAAAATCCTTGAAACTTTTATTCGTCACGAAAGTCTGTCTTATCGTTTTCTATTTTATCTCCAAAAATAGTCATCTGTGACGATGCAACTTCTTCTTCAAATTATATTTATTTTATATTATATTTATTTATATTATATTAATATCAATAAACCAGTTTCAAAGCATATGTAGACTTTTTTGTCTGAGGTTGCCACAGTTCACAAATACCATGTAACTATATCCCAAATGCTAAGGTAATAGTATAGACTACACTAAAAACATTGATTTAATCTTTAGCGACTGCGTAGTAGCGCCTAAAAATGAGGCAAAAGTGACCAAGCCCGTAATATAATTCGTTTTACTCTGCCTGCTCACTAGTTTCTTTATTAGCTCCTCCTAACCCAACACATCGCTAGGATGTTACAATTTTAACGATTAGGTAAAGCAGGGATAACTTCAAGATGTTGCTATCATCTGTTTGCTGTTAATCCTTTATAATTTAGAATAAGAAATAGCAAACTAGTATTCTCAATACAGATCTTTCTCTGACTAGTAACTAGCTATTGTTTATTTTCATGGACAAATATGCCAGTTTTCACAGAAGTAATCATATTCTTTGCTATTATTAATGATTTATATATGCCTAATTTGAGAAGTTGGAATAGCATATGCTTAGTTAAAAATAGATGAAAGAGTTCAATATAAATAGACTTCATGAGGGGTTCCATAAAGATCACTTTTTTCAGAGGCAAAACGCACATAAATTTAGAAATACTAAGAAGTTTTCATTTCTTTAGCGGCCTCTTTCTTTCTCTCACCTAAAATAAATCTGATTTTTCTTTAATCCTTCTTACTTCCTCTCTCTATTTTTTTCCTTTTTTCCATCTCTCTATCTTTCCCTTTCTTTCTTCCTCTCTCTTTTAACGGCTCTCTCTCTCTCTCTCTCGCTCTCTCTCTCTCTCTCTCTCTCTCTCTCTCTCTCTCTCTCTCTCTCTCTCTCTCTCTCTCTCTCTCTCTCTCTCTCTCTCTCTCTCTCTCTCTCTCTCTCTCTCTCTCTCTCTCTCTCTCTAAGTCAAACCGTGAATGTCGAGTTTTTCTTAAAGAGGGGAATTTAGCTTTCTCTTTAGATTTCCATAGTTTGTCATTTGTCAATTAGCTGAGTGTTTTGTTGACGTTCCGTACTCGTGACACGTATTCCTTGTAAAGGTAAATGATGTATTTTTCTGTGTTCTTAATGACACTCTTTAAACTTTTGTGTTGTGTTCTTAATGACACTCTTTAAACTTTTATGTTGCCTAAGCACCCTCTTCTAAGCCAAGCTTGTTGTGCTGAAAAATTGCTTGAAATAGTACGCAATGAAAGTTTCATAAAACATGAAAAGACTAATTTCAAGCTGCAGAACTTAATTTCCTAGAAGTAAGAACAATACCATCAATTAAGCTTGGGGCTCATCAATGTATAACTAAGTGTATAATTTTGTATACACTGCTGTTTCTATGTAGAATATCTGAGGTTTCAGGGGAAACCTCATCGTGAGGTTTCAGGGGAAAAAACATGTCATATTATTACCGCTCTTGCGCAGAAAAAAAGAAGCCACATGAGCTGCTTTCAAAGAGTTCGTTGCAACAAACTGTATGAAAGGAGTGACTCGGCCCAATAGTAACCGAAACTCTAAACAACTGATTTTGTTAAAAATCATTTGATCAAAGGAGATTCCAAACATATAAAATTCATTAACGTTAATGTTACCCATTAAAAACTGCAATACTGAAAAAATTTGCCTACTTTTTGAAAAAAGGGAAAAACACCCCCCCTCCCCCAACAAAGTCAAACAACCTTATTGATATTACACAATCAGATTCAGAATATCCGAGAGCTCTATTGTAGAGGTTTCAAGTACCTATCGGCAAAAACTTGGAATTATGTATGTTTTGCGTATTTGTATGCGTGTTTATTTGTTGTTTTTTTGCCGAAAGGTGATCGTATCAAACCAACGGTCCAAGAAGATCGGAAGAGGGCTTATTCAAATAAGAATTAAAAGTTCTAGTATCCTTTTTAAGTGACGAAAAAGGTTGCAGGGTCACTAGCCCCATCCCTCCCAGAACCCTTGTTTCCCCAAAGAGATCCGATCAAAATTTTTAGACAACCATTTAGGCCAGCAAAGTTGAAATATCCAATAACAATAAGCCTCGGGGAAGACATAACCCCTAATGCCCTGGGTAAACAGCTGTAAGCTTTGTGATTTGTCCATTGTCTACATATAGTTTTTGCTATTGAGAAATATAAAGAAATATTTGGGGACAAATTTAATAAGGGGGGGTGGGGCACGGGGAGAATAGACTATGTGGAATTTTTCAGGGAAAGTTTTATACGGGGGGTAATTTCCTGGAAGGGTTTAAAAAACAGTCAGAAATTAAACTAAAAAATATGCATTTTCAACTGAAAGTAAGGAGCAAAATTAAAACTTAAAACAAACACAAATTAGTCTGTTTACAAAGAATTTGAATTATCGCTCTTTGCGCTAAAGTTTGAATTTTTCTTCCGAATTTTTTAAAAGGAACTTCTTAAACACAAGTTGAATTTGACTAAGACGTATTATTGAAGAACTTTAAGACTTTGATGTAAAGAGCGAGTATTCAGGAAGGGAAAATTCCCTCCCCCTCATATACGGAATAATTTCTGTTCGTCTTAAGTTTTAACGTTGTTTCTTCCTTTCAGTTGAAAAAACTTCATTCTATACAGAAATTAGATTTTCCTTGTTGTTCAAGATGGGAGACTAAAAATGATTATCTGAAGGTTTTTAACAATGGCAATTTTAGGAGTACACTTTTTATGTCAACTAGATTTGATTTATGAGAGAACTATAAACTAGATATAACTCTAGATTCTCAAAATTTTCCTCGCGGAACTATAAACTATCATGCAGTTGAATCTGGATGCTAATTACTATTTTGAAAATAGTGTTACATGGGAAATATTTATCGTAAGAAACTTTTTCGAATGCTGACCAAATGTCTGCGTTGCGCAGGTACCGATCTCCAGATTCAATGCCTTCGGCCGGGAGACGGTTTAAAAAACAGTTTTTTAAATTTTGGCTTCTGTGTACCATGGTTTGCTCTTTACTAGGTTACAACTACTTCTACAATTGGGATTACATTTAAGGTCATCAGTTATTTATAATCTTATGATTTTTGTGGATTGGATGGGCTAATCACCCGTACATCTAGTAATCATCTAATTATTTTAACTGGCAGCATACCAATGAGCACATGACATAATCATTTATCCAGCAAATGAAATGGTGCCAAATCACTTGGAAATATAGGAAAATTAATAAACAAAGAAAAAAAAAGCGGATAAAATAACGGGTCAATAGCATGTAGGAAGAAAATGGAGAACAATCACATGAATATTTCTCCTGTATACAGTAAGGCGTTCTCAGGATTGAGAAAGAAAGAGTATAAACAATAAAAACTTAAAAAACGAAGAAATTTGAAATCAACTAAAAAGAAAAAATCGAACCAACGTAAGACAGTGGAACGAAACTTTTAAATGAATATTTCGGCCCTATGTCCAAGGGCCGTCCTCGGCAAGACAAAAATATATAAAAGAAAAAGACTCACAGCAATATGTGACCAATAAAATAAAAAAAAAAATTCAAAGCAGTCCTAGCATCCTTATTTCAGCGAAGTTAAACCAGTACTGATAAAAAGTAAGTTAAAACAAGGCAATTCAATTAGATGAAAGAAAAAATAATTTAAAAACACGTTCTTATTGCTAATCCAGCCTTTTTGGCAGCTAACCTTAAAGGTCTTTTTGCGACGGGTTCTATGCTAATGTCTATTGTTTTTTTTAAATATTTTGTAAGATCATTTTTAATTAAAGTTGTGTATAGAGCATTTAGTGTGTATTCCCCCAAGTCCCTATTTAAGGACATATTATTATTAATCTTAAGTCTGATTTCAATTGATTCTCGGACTACCTGCTTTATGCCTAGGTCATTGCTAATAAGGGCAGATTCATCAAATTGTTAATTGCGTTCCACTGTCTTGTATAAAAAATTTCCCCGTTGTTCCACTTATTGTTTATGATGGAAAGGCAGCGTGGTCTTCGTCGCTATTTACGATCTTTTTTTATAAGCAAATAAATTAATTTTAATGGTAGATGTCTGATATTTTTAGCTAATTTGCTTGATTTATAATTATTTTGATAATTTCATATCAGAAATAACAAATTTTTTTTTTATTCTTGCAGGTCCACCATTTTGTGCCATGGGTCAGTCATTAGAATTTCCAGTTGAAAAACACGACACCGTCTTCATTCCATGTGCTCTAGAATCCAATCCTCCGACATCTAGTTTTCATTGGCATTTTAACAGTTCATCTCACTTTATTGACTTAACACACACTCAAATAAAAGGGAATATAATGCGTGTAGGTAAAGATAGTAAATTACAATCACCTTCCTCATCAAGCTCAACTTCAAGTGAATATTTCGAGACCTCTGTAAGCGTGATTCCTTTCACACCCCGAACTAGTTTGGACTTCGGACCGATTTATTGCTTTGGCGTCAACGAAATGGGACAACAGGAAGAACCGTGCATATTCTATGTTTTACAGTTAAGTAGGTCAAATCTCTAACCTTAACACCTTAAGTCTTTAGAGAAGTCCTTGTATAGAATCAATAAAATGCTGGTTATTTTACAGCCAGCAGTGTTTTGCCTCAAACGAAAATTGGGTTGTCCAAAAATTAACCTCAATAATAATTAATAATTAGTGTTTTTGCTTACGCTCACACATCTGCGAGGGTTAATTTTTTGGGGAGATTTCAGGGAACTCAATTTTTATTCAAGAAATTCAAGAGTTGGTCCGATTCTGGACCTTAAATTCTCAGTATGGTAGAGTCGTTACCATTAGAATAATTTGCAAATTTCTTATAATAATAATCTATATTTAAAAGTCAATTAAAGCCATATACAAAAAGACAAATACTAAAGAAAAATTACACTTCATTTGACATCCTTCCCATCAATACAAAATTTCCTACTGCCACAATATAACGGGAGTATAGTCCTTCTAATGAATTCTATGGGTCCCCCGTACCAAACAGGTTGTGTGTGTACTTTCAAGTAATTGGGTTACCAGGGTCATTTACCTATTACAATGAGCTCTACATGGCTCATTACACCTTTGCCAAGAGGAACGAGTATAACTTGATTGGTGATTAGGATTTGAATAAAAGGAATAGTTTTCTTACATCTTAGTGTTAACTGAGCAATGACTAAAGGAACATTTGAAGGTGGAGAAAAAAAGGGGTAATTAGCGATTGGATAATTTTAAAAAGAAATGACCAAATAGTGTTTTGGTTTGCACAGTGTTGTCAATTTTAAATAGTTTAGAAATAAAAAAAATTAACAAGAAATGGCTGAAAAGTGTTTTGAGGGAGTTGAGTTGCACGAGGGTTCAGTTACATGCGGATTCAGTTACACGGTGATTATTTAATTCGGGTCGAGTAGCACGGAGGTTTTGATGTACAGGGTGTCGGTTATACTGGGGTTCAGTTATCTGGGGGGTTCAGTTGTACGAGGCTTTGTTTACGCAGGGGTTCAGTTACATGGAGGGCTCAGTTATTTTTTCTGATTTTGTGTGTTTGCGCAAGAAAATAACTGGTCTTTTAGCAAACTTAGCCATAGCTACCTGAATTGATAGGTGATTTGAATAAAAGGAATTCAAATATTTTGTCTATGAAATAGAAGCTAACTCAATTTGCGAAAAGATATTCCATTTGAACAACTCTGATCTGATTGAATTGTTGCCGACAATGAAATTTAATCGCTGCTAAGCCTATTGTTATTGCGAAAAGGGTTACTCAATTTACTTCTTAGTGTTAAATAACAGATTTCCAAATACCATCATTTTGAAAAGCAGACAAAAAAAAATGGTTTGTCCACTCATTTCTATAAGGAAGGACATAACTTAATTCACTCAAACAATGAATTATATTAATTAGTGATTTATTGTACCAGTAGAGAAAAAAAAAGGATTAAACTGATTAACAATTAAGGTAACCCCAAAGGAATCGCTTGTGGAACTTATTTTTAGCCTCAGGTTCTTTACAGGGCTTCTGTCTTCTTCATTACCAGCTATCTTTCCTTTTTCAACCGACCACTTCGTTTCCGTAGCCTCAGAGTTTCTAAGTTTTCTTTTCAGCTTTTGCTGGGTTTTCCGGGTTTTCTTTTCTACTTTTCCTATAAGTGCTTCATCTTTCATATCAAGTGGAATTTCCTTCTTTGGTTCGCTTATTTCACACTCGGAATGACAGTCCAATTCGTCATAACGAGGATGTAAAGATCCTGATGCCTGCAGAGCATAGGACTTTAACTCACTTTCTGTTAGTTTGTTTATCACTACTGTAGAGGACTTCAATTGTCTCCGAATTCCAGGTGTTTAAGCGAGGCTAATGAAACATCTTTCCGTAATTTTTTATTTCCTGAAATGGAAACAGAGATCATTGAAATATTGATCATTTTCTGCATTGCCAAAAGTATTGCTTTCAAAATTCTTTACACTCTCATGAAATGTAATTAAACAAATATAAAAGATTTTTCAACTAAAGTAAGGAGCAAGTTTAAAACTCATAACAGATTGAAGCTACTTTATATATAAGGGAGGGACCCCCAATTTTCTTTTAAAAATATGGAAAAAAAAGCCAACTTCACAATAAAGAGTAAGGAGTTAAGGATGAGACAGACTTTTGATCTTTTACAAAATTAAATAAATAAATAAAAAAAAACTTGCGAATATTTTCATTCTAACTTAACTTGTAGGAAATAATCGAGTCAAACTCAAAACGAGCAAATCCCCTATGTCTTCCCAATTTAATTTTCTTTCATATGAATACTTTTCATTTTAAACTTAAAATATGCTAAATTCTTGATTTCCATTCTAACTTAACTTGTAGGAAATAATCGAGTCAAACTCAAAACGAGCAGAAATTAACATAAGCTGGGTTCAAAATCCCCTTTTCAATTGCGTATTTTCTTTAGAAATTTTGAAAAAAAAAATTAGCTGGGATGCCAAATGGACACTTTTAGTGTCTTTTGGACACTTTTTTACTTTGAAGAATACAGGACACTATTGAGTCAAAAAGGCAACTTTTTGAAAAAAAGGACACTTTTTGGACATTTTCCAAAATCAAAACCAAATGGCTTTATTTTCTTCTTTTTTTGACTGCTTTTAATTTGTAATTTACTTTTAGGCTCTGGTAACGGCTTACACACACACACAACACACACACACACACACACACACACACACACACACACACACACACACACACACACACACACACACACACACACACACACACACACACACACACACACACACACACACACACACACACACACACACACACACACACACACACACACACACACACACACACACACACACACACACACACACACACACACACACACACACACACACACACACACACACACACACACACACACACACACACACACACACACACACACACACACACACACACACACACACACACACACACACACACACACACACACACACACACACACACACACACACACACACACACACACACACACACACACACACACACACACACACACACACACACACACACACACACACACACACACACACACACACACACACACACACACACACACACACACACACACACACACACACACACACACACACACACACAACACTCACATATTTATAATATATTTAAACTATTATCAACAAAATGTATTTAAAAAAATTTGGATTGTGTAAATGTGTGTAAATTGAACATTGAATCGAGCATAGTTACCATATCAGTTTTTTTTTTGGTCACTTAAACAGAGCACTAGAACTTTTAATTGCCATTCAAATGAGTCTGAGCCGGTTTTCTTAGCCTTTCATAGGGGTGTGTTGACTGAAGCCTATGATCTGGGATGGGTGGTTCGCTATTTTTGAATTTTCTAAGCTAGATTTCTTAGTCTTTCATAGGCGTGTATTGTCAGAAAATTATGATTTGGGATGTGTAGTTTGCTTTTAGGACTTTTCAGAGCTATGATTCTTAGTCTCTCATAGGCGTTTGTTGACTGAAACTTCTAGTTTGGGATGAATAGTTTGCTGAGAAGTTAACTTTAGTATTTTATGGTTTTATGTGCCTGAAATCATGAATTAGAATAGTTAATTATCTGTTTAGGGTTTTCAGACCTAGGTTTTTTAGATTTTCGTGCGTGCTCGACTCTTGGCGTTTATTATTTGAGAAGTTAACTTTAGTATTTTGTGGTTTTACGTGCCTGAAATCTTGAATTAGAATATTTAATTGGCTGTTTAGGTTTTCAGACATAGTTTTTAGATGTTCATGGGTGTTGGGTTCCTGGAGGGTTTTATGACTCCTCCTCTCAATGAATTCAGATGGTTTTAGGACTCGTCCCCCTAGCCATAACTCCATTCAACCTTGAGCGAGGTTATAAAAGTTTTATGAAGTATTCTTATACTTAAAAACTACATTAAAAACTTAAAAGATGATAGGACAGTATGACACAGATTTTGTCAGTTAACAAGAGTTCATTGACTCATCCCGCAATGAAATCCAAGGGTTTTATGACTCCTCTCCACAATAAATTCAGATGGTTTTAAGACTCATCTCACTAGTCATAACTCTGTTCAACTTTGAGCGAAGGTATAAAAGTTTGATGAAGTATTTCTCTACTTAACAACCTCGTCTAAATTAACCTTGAAAAAATGAAATAAATATATGTCGACTTTGCATATTTTATTGGTGTTGTCTAGAAAACCAGTCTGGTGGGTTTTATGACTCCTCCCCACAATGAATTCAGATGGTTTTAAGACTCATCTCACTAGTCATAACTCAGTTCAACCTTGAGCTAAGCTATAATAGTTTTATGAAGTACTTCTCTACTTAAAAACTACATTAATAGCCTTCAAGATGATTGGACTGTATGACACCGAATTTATCAGTTTGAAAAAATCATCTTGCGATTTTATATTCGAATTTGCTTTTTTATTATTGTCTATGGATCTCGAAGAAATTGACTGTTATCATTGGTTAGTGAACTTTAACCTGTTTGAGTATGATAAAAGCTTGTTGAGTACTACATTACGCTGTATAAACAGACTGGGATTCTATGATAGAGTGATTAAATCACTTAATAATACTGGTCAGGAACTGAAAAATGTCCAGGAGGAAGTCAGTGGAATTTGCAGCTTTTTCGGAGTTGAAGCACTCTACGTAAAGGGCAATGTACCTAAAGATAAAGTTTTAATTCAAAAGTGTGACCCTAGGATTCCATTTTTAATCTAGAAGAGTTTAAGTGTCCTAAATTTGAAGGGGGTTATCACCATCCTGAAGACGAGGTTAGGTTCTTCGCACAGTGGATAACTATGAATATACCTGATCATGAAAAATCAATCAGAACGTTTAACAACTTTTCTATATCCTATGACACACGGGGGTTTATTTGTAATAGCTAAATCTACTAAATATTTTTATATAAACATTTGTTGTTGTTTTTTTTTCTCTAAATAAAAAATCTGTTAATACAATAAATCAAAAAAATTAAGTAAGATTAACACGTCTTTTTTCTTTAGAAAGTTTATTATGTAAGCAAGTAACAAATTCTTTCCTGAAGTCACCTCTTGGATATACAGTGCAGAAAATTCATTTAAGAAACTATGAAAAAAAAAATTGTAAGTAAGTAAGTAACAAATTCTTTCTTGAAGTCACCTTTTGGATACACAATACAGAAATTTTCATTAAAGAAATTAAAAAAATTGTAAGTAAGTAGCAAATTCTTTCTTGAATTCACCTGCTGGATAAACAGACATTTCGTTCAAGAAATTATGACAAAATTCTAAGTTAGTAACAAACTCTTTATTGTTTACATGACTTAGATACATAATGTAGAAATTTAATTCAAGATATTATGAAAAAATTCTCAGTAAGTAATCATTTCTTTCTTGAAGTCATCTCTTGGATACACAATACGGAAATTTCATTCAAGAAATTATGAAAATATTTGTAAGTAAGTAACAAACTCTTTATTGATTTCAACTCTTGGATATACAGTACAGATACTTCATTCAAGAAATTATGAAAAAATCGCAAGTAAGTAACTTTTTTTCTCTTTATTACAAACAATTTTCACAGTTATAAATTATTTAGAAATTTAATTCAAGAAACTATTGAAAAATTCTCAGTAAGTAAAAGTTTCTTTTTTGAAGTGAACTACTTAATAGGCAAGATGGAAGTTTAATTAAATAGATTATGAAAATATTTGAATTCAAGAAACAAAATCTATTGATATAATCACTCGGATATACACTACAGATACTTCATTAAAGAAATTATGAAAAAATCGCAAGTAAGTAACTTTTTTTTTCTCTTTATCACAAACAATTTTCACTTAGCTACATGATGTAGAAATTTAATTCAAGAAATTATTAAAAAATTCTCAGTAAGTAACAATTTCTTTCTTGAAGTCAACTCTTGGATACACAATAGATAATTTCATTCAATAAATTATGAAAAAACTGTAACTAAGAAGCAAATTCTTTCTTGAATTCACGTGTTGGATTAACAAAAATACATTTAATTGCAGAAATTGTGACAAAATTCTAAGTAAGTAACAAACTCTTTATTGTTTTCACGAGCTAGATATACGATGTAGAAATTAGATTCAAGAAATTAGGAAAAAAATTCTCAGTAAGTAACCATTTCTTTCTTGAAGTCAACTCTTGGATACACAATACAGAAATTTCATTCAAGAAATTATGAAAATATTTGTAAGTAGGTAACAAACTCTTTATTGATTTCACCTCTTGGATATACAGTACAGATACTTCATTCAAGAAATTATGAAAAAATCGCAAGTAAGTAACTTTTTTTTCTCTTTATCACAAACAATTTTATTAACAAAAATACATTTCGTTCAAGAAATTATGACAAAATTCTAAGTAAGTAACAAACTCTTTATTGTTTTCACGAGTTAGATATACGATGTAGAAATTAAATTCAAGAAATTATGAAAAAAATTCTCAGTAAGTAACAATTTCTTTCTTGAAGTCAACTCTTGGATACGCAATACGGAAATTTCATTCAAGAAATTATGAAAATATTTGTAAGTAAGTAACAAACTCTTTATTGATTCTACCTCTTGGATATACAGTACAGATACTTCATTAAAGAAATTATGAAAAAATCGCAAGTAAGTAACTTTTTTTTCTCTTTATCACAAACAATTTTCACTTAGCTACACGATGTAAAAATTCAATTCATGAAATTATGAAAAAATTCTAAGTAAGTAACCATTTCATTCTTGAAGTCAACTCTACATAGTGAGAGAGACACGCAAAGTCGACATAGCTTTATTTCATTTTTTTAAGGTTAATTTAGACGAGGTTACATGAACCATTTCTTTCTTGAAGTCAACTCTTGGATGCACAGTACGGAAACTTAATGGCTTGTTAGCTCAGTTGGTTAGAGCGTCATGCTAATAACGCGAAGGTCGAGGGTTATGGACCAGACGGGAGATCTCAACCAAAACAAAAGTTAGAATCTATGGTGCAACTGTTCGAGCAGTACTACTGTATGCTTGCGAGACATGGCCGATCAAGACTGAAGATGCGAAAGCTTTGGACGTGTTCGACGACCGCTGCCTTCGTTACATCCTCCGCATTAAGAGATGGGACAGGATTTCCAATAGTGAAGTAAGGAGTCGCTGTGGCCAATTAGAAGGGCTATTGCTTATCATTAAAAGACGTTGCCTGAAGCTCCTCGGCCACACATTGCGCCGTCCCGAAGGCACGATATGTCAAGACGTCCTTGTCTGCGAACCAGCCCCCTCCTGGAAACGTAAACCAGGAGGACAAAAGAAGAACCTGTGGCAAACATTCAAGGAGGACCTGGAACCGTGGGGAGGATTCAGGAGACACGGTCGGAGATGGGACAAATACTAGCTGAAGATCACCGGAGAAGCTGCAGCCGAAAGGTCCAAGTAGGCGTCGGAAGTCATTCCAAAATCCTTTGGTGCCGGGCAGGACAGTTCATCGTCTGGTTCCCGCCGAAAGTAAAAAAAAGTAAGTAAGAAGGTCGAGGGTTCAACCCCCTCACGAGCCATAGTTTTGACCTTCGTATGGTAACTCCATAAGTTATTTTAGGGATATATTTTATATCAACATGCCAAGTCGACATAGCTTAATTTCATTTTTAAGGTACGTTTAGCCGCGGTCACGGGTGCGCCCGTTACCTCGTCAAAATGAACCTTAAAAAATGAAGAACGGCGCTGACAACGGTGCAGTTTGAAATTAGATATAACCTTAAAATAACTGATGTAGCTACCATGCGAAAGTAGAAACTGTGGCTTGTGAGGTAGTTGAGCACTCAACATTCATGTTCTTAGCATGTATATCCAACCAACTGAGCTAATAAGCCATTAAGATTCCGTACTGTGCATCCAAGAGTTGACTTCAAGAAAGAAATGGTTCATATAACCTCGTCTATATGAACCTTAAAAAAAAATGAAATAAAGCTATGTCGACTTTGCGTGTCTCTTTCACTATGTAGAGTTGACTTCAAGAATGAAATGGTTACTTACTGAGAATTTTTTAATAATTTCATGAATTAAATTTATACATCGTTTATCAAAGTTAAAATTTTTTTTTACAAATAGAAAAAAAAAGCTACTTACTTTCGATTTTTTTCATAATATCTGGAATGAAGTATATGTACTGTATATCTAAGAGGTGAAACTAATAAATCAAAAAAGATCTTGTGACTTAATTACAAATATTTTTTATAATTTCTTGAATGAAATTTCCGTATTGTGTATCCAAGAGTTGACTTCAAGAAAGAAATGGTTACTTACTGAGAATTTTTTTCCTAATTTCTTGAATTTAATTTCTACATCGTATATCTAACTCGTGAAAACAATAAAGAGTTTGTTACTTACTTAGAATTTTGTCATAATTTCTTCAACGAAATGTATTTTTGTTAATAAAATTGTTTGTGATAAAGAGAGAAAAAAAGTTACTTACTTGTAATTTTTTCACAATTTTTTGAATGAAGTGTCTGTACTGTATATACAGCAAGTGAAAATAATAAAGAGTTTGTTGTTTACTTACAAATGTTTTAATCGTTTTTTGAATGAAATTTCCGCATTGCGTATTAAGTATATAATTTCAAGAAACAAATTGTTACTTACTGAGAATTTTTTTCCTAATTTCTTGAATTTAATTTCTACATCGTATATCTAGCTCGTAAAAACAATAAAGAGTTTGTTACTTACTTAGAATTGTGTCATAATTTCTTCAACGAAATGTATTTTTGTTAATACAACATGTGAATTCAAGAAATAATTTGCTACTTATTTAAAATTTTTTCATAATTTTTTGAATGAAATTGTGTATTGTGTATCGAAGAGTTGACTTCAAGAAAGATATTGTTACTTACTCAGAATTTTTTAATAATTTCTTGAATTAAACTTCTACATCGTGTATCTAAGTGAAAATTGTTTGTGATAAAGAGAAAAAAAAAGTTACTTACTCGCGATTTTTTTTCATAATTTCTTCAATGAAGTATCTGTACTGTGTATACAAGTGGTGAAATCAATAAAGAGTTTGTTACTTAATTACAAATATTTTCATAATTTCTTGAATGAAATTTCCGTATTGCGTATCCAAGAGTTGACTTCAAGAAAGAAATTGTTACTTACTGAGAATTTTTCAATAATTTCTTGAATTAAATTTCTAAATCATGTAGCTAAGTAAAAAATGTTTGTCATAAAGAGAAAAAAAAAGTTACTTACTTTCGATTTTTTCATAATTTCTGGAATGAAGAATCGGTACTGGATATCCAAGAGCTGAAATCAATAAAGAGTTTGTTACTTACTTACAAATATTTTTATAATTTCTTGAATGAAAGTTCAGCATTGCGGATCCAAGAGATGAGTTCAAGAAAGAAATCATTACTTACTGAGAATTTTTTCATAATTTCTTGAATTAAATTTCTACATTGTGTATCTAAGTCATGTAAACAATAAAGAGTTTGTTACTTACTTAGAATTTTGTCATAATTTCTTGAACGAAATGTCCTTGTTTATCCAGCAGGTGAATTCAAGAAAGAATTTGCTACTTACTTACAATTTTTTCATAATTTCTTTAATTAAAATTTCTGTATTGTGTATCCAAGAGGTGACTTCAAGAAAGAATTTGTTACATACTTAATTACAATTTTTTTTTTTCATAGTTTCTTAAATGAAGTTTCTGAATTGTATATCCAAGAGGTGACTTCAGGAAAGATTTTGTTACTTGTTTACAATAGAACTATTCTAAAGAACAAAGACGGGTTAAGCTTAAAGATATTTATTGCTTAAATGTATTAACAGATTTTTTTTTTTTGAGAAAAAAAAAGACAACAAATGTTTACATAAAATTAGTACTTAGAGCTCACTCTTAAACATCCACAAAAGATGGTTCCGTGATATAGAATATTTTTTAACATGTCTTATGGATTTATCACGATCAGGTATGTTCATAGGTATCCACTGTGCGAATAACCTAACCTCGTCTTTAGAATGGTGATAACCCCATTCAAATTTAGGACACTTAAACTCTTCTAGATTGAAAAGTGGAATCTTAGGGTTACACTTTTGAATTAAAACTTTATCTTTAGGTACATTGCCCTTTACGTAGAATGCTTCAACTCCGAAAAAGCTGCAAATTTCACTGACTTCCTCCTGGATATTTTTCAGTTCCTGACCAGTATTATTAAGTGGTGTAATCACTCTATCATAGAATCCCAGTCTATTTATACAGCGTAATGTAGTACTCAACAAGCTTTTATCATGGTCAAAGAAGTTATAGTTCACTATCACATGAAAACAGTTAATTTCTTCGAGATATGATGGCAGCAATAAAAAAGCCCAGATACATATGAAAAAAAAAGCTGATTTTTTAAAACTGACATCTACAGCTCAATGATGAACAATTATATTTAATGTCCCCATTGCGGTAGGTAATTGGTTAAGTTCCTCAGAAAGACAATATTCATTCGTTAAAGGCTGTACTTACTTTTGGATAGTGATATTAGTCTTAAAACCATCTGAATTCAGTGTGGGGAGGAGTCATAAAACCCACCATACTTTTTTTCTAGAAAACACCAATAAAATATTCAAAGTAGACATAGCTTTATTTCATTTTTTCAAGGTTAATTTAGACGAGGTTGTTAAGTAGAGAAATACTTCATCAAACTTTTATACCTTCGCTCAAAGTTGAACGGAGTTATGACTAGTGAGATGAGTCTTAAAACCATCTGAATTTTTTGTGGAAAGGAGTCATAATACTCTTGGAATTCAGTACGGGGAGGAGTCCATGAACTCTCGGCAATTGATAAATTCTGTGTCATACTATCCTATCATCTTGGAAGTTATTAATGTAGTTATTAAGTAGAAAAATACTTCATCAAACTCTTATATCCTCGCTCAAGGTTGAATGGAGTTATGGCTAGGGGGACGAGTCCTAAAACCATCTGAATTCATTGAGAGGAGGAGTCATAAAACCCTCCAGGAACCCAACACCCATGAACATCTAAAAACTATGTCTGAAGACCTAAACAGCCAATTAAAAATTCTAATTCAAGATTTCAGGCACGTAAAACCACAAAATACTAAAGTTAACTTCTAAAATAATAAACCCCAGGAGTCGAGCACGCACGAAAATCTAAAAAACCTAGGTCTGAAAACCCTAAACAGATAATTAACTATTCTAATTCATGATTTCAGGCACATAAAACCATAAAATACTAAAGTTAACTTCTCAGCAAACTATTCATCTTAAACTAGAAGTTTCAGACAACAAACGCCTATGAGAGACTAAGAATCATAGCTCTGAAAAGTCCTAAAAGCCAACTACAAATCCCAAATCATAATTTTCAGACAATACACGCCTATGAAAGACTAGGAATTACAGATTAGAAAAGTCGAAAATAGCAAACCCCCCGTCCCAGATCAGAGGTTTCTGTCAACACACCTTTATGAAAGGCTAAGAAAACCAGCTCAGACTCATTTGAATGACAATTAAAAGTTCTAGTGCTCTGTTTAAGTGACCAAAAAAAAACTGAAAGGGCAACTATGCTCCATTCAATGTTCAATTTCCCCAAACTTACACAATCCAAATTTTTAGAAAGACATTTTGTTCGGCATAGTCTAAATATCTAATAAATATGTCAGTCATGTGTGTGTGTGTGTGTGTGTGTGTGTGTGTGTGTGTGTGTGTGTGTGTGTGTGTGTGTGTGTGTGTGTGTGTGTGTGTGTGAGTGTGTGTGTGTGTGTGTGTGTGTGTGTGTGTGTGTGTGTGTGTGTGTGTGTGTGTGTGTGTGTGTGTGTGTGTGTGTGTGTGTGTGTGTGTGTGTGTGTGTGTGTGTGTGTGTGTGTGTGTGTGTGTGTGTGTGTGTGTGTGTGTGTGTGTGTGTGTGTGTGTGTGTGTGTGTGTGTGTGTGTGTGTGTGTGTGTGTGTGTGTGTGTGTGTGTGTGTGTGTGTGTGTGTGTGTGTGTGTGTGTGTGTGTGTGTGTGTGTGTGTGTGTGTGTGTGTGTGTGTGTGTGTGTGTGTGTGTGTGTGTGTGTGTGTGTGTGTGTGTGTGTGTGTGTGTGTGTGTGTGTGTGTGTGTGTGTGTGTGTGTGTGTGTGTGTGTGTGTGTGTGTGTGTGTGTGTGTGTGTGTGTGTGTGTGTGTGTGTGTGTGTGTGTGTGTGTGTGTGTGTGTGTGTGTGTGTGTGTGTGTGTGTGTGTGTGTGTGTGTGTGTGTGTGTGTGTGTGTGTGTGTGTGTGTGTGTGTGTGTGTGTGTGTGTGTGTGTGTGTGTGTGTGTGTGTGTGTGTGTGTGTGTGTGTGTGTGTGTGTGTGTGTGTGTGTGTGTGTGTGTGTGTGTGTGTGTGTGTGTGTGTGTGTGTGTGTGTGTGTGTGTGTGTGTGTGTGTGTGTGTGTGTGTGTGTGTGTGTGTGTGTGTGTGTGTGTGTGTGTGTGTGTGTGTGTGTGTGTGTGTGTGTGTGTGTGTGTGTGTGTGTGTGTGTGTGTGTGTGTGTGTGTGTGTGTGTGTGTGTGTGTGTGTGTGTGTGTGTGTGTGTGTGTGTGTGTGTGTGTGTGTGTGTGTGTGTGTGTGTGTGTGTGTGTGTGTGTGTGTGTGTGTGTGTGTGTGTGTGTGTGTGTGTGTGTGTGTGTGTGTGTGTGTGTGTGTGTGTGTGTGTGTGTGTGTGTGTGTGTGTGTCCAAAAAGTGTCATTTTTTCAAAAAGTTGCCTTTTTGACTCAATAGTGTCCCTGTGTCCTTCAAAGTAAAAAAGTGTCCAAAAGCCACTAAAAGTGTCCATTTGGCATCCCAGCTAATTGGTTTTTTCCAAATTTTTAAAGAAAATTCGCAATTGAAAAGGGGATTTTGCATTCAACTTATGTTAATTTCTGCTCGTTTTGAGTTTGAGTCTATTATTTCCTACAAGTTAAGTTAGAATAAAAATCAAGAATTTAGCATATTTTAAGTTTAAAATGAAAAGTATTCATATGAAAGAAAATTAAATTGGGAAGACATAGGGGATTTGCTCGTTTTGAGTTTGACTCGATTATTTCCTACAAGTTAAGTTAGAATGAAAATATTCGCAAGTTTTTTTTTTATTTATTTATTTAATTTTGTAAAAGATCAAAAGTCTGTCTCATCCTTAACTCCTTACTCTTTATTGTGAAGTTAGCTTTTTTTTCCAAATTTTTTAAAGAAAATTGGGGGTCCTTCCCTTATATACAAAGTAGCTTTAATCTGTTATAAGTTTTAAACTTGCTCCTTACTTTAGTTGAAAAAATCTTTTATATTTGTTTAATTACATTTCATGAGACTGTAAAGAATTTTGAATGCAATATTTTTTGGCAATGCAGAAAAAGATCAATATTTCAATGATCTCTGTTTCCATTTCAGGAAATAAAAAATGACAGAAAGATGTTTCATTAGCCTCGCTGAAATACCTGGAATTCGGAGACAATTGAAGTCCTCTACAATAGTGATAAACAAACTAACAGAAAGTGAGTTAAAGTCCTATGCTCTGCAGGCATCAGGATCATTACATCCTCGTTATGAATAATTTGACTTTTATTCCGAGTGTGAAATGAACGAACCAAAGAAGGAAATTCCACTTGATATGAAAGATGAATCACTTATAGGAGAAGTAGAACAGAAAACCCGGGCGACACAGCAACATCTGAAAAGAAAAAATAGAAACTCTGAGGCTATGGAAACAACGTGGTCGGTTGAAAAAGGAAAGATAGATGCTAATGAAGAAGACAGAAGCCCTGTAAAGAACCTGAGGCTAAAAATAAGTTCCACAAGCGATACCTTTGGGGTTACCTTAACTGTTAATCAGTTTAATCCTTTTTTTTCTCCACTGATACAATCAATCACTAATTAATATCATTCATTGTCTAAGTAAATTAAGTTATCTCCTGCCCTACAGAAATGAGGGGACAAACCAACTTTTTTTGTCTGCTTTTCAAAATGATCGTATTTGGAAATCTGTCATTTAACACTAAGAAGTAAATTGAGTAACCTCTTTCGCAATAACAATAGGCTTAGCAGCGATTAAATCTCATTGTCGGCAACAATTCAATCAGATCAGAGTTGTTCAAATGGAATATCTTTTCGCAAATTGAGTTAGCTTCTATTTCTTAGACAAAATATTTGAATTCCTTTTATTCAAATCACCTATCAATTCAGGTAGCTATGGCTAAGTTTGCTAAAAGACCAGTTATTTTCTTGCGAAAACACACAAAATCAGAAAAAATAACTGAACCCCCCATGTAACTGAACCCCTGTATAACCGAAACCCCGTACAACTGAACCCCCCATGTAGCTGAAACCCTGTATAACCAAAACCCTGTACAGCTGAACCTCCGTGTTACTCGACCCCATTTAACTAATCCCCGTGTAACTGAATCCACATGTAACTGAACCCTCGTGCAACTCAACTCCCTCAAAACACTTTTCAGCCATTTCTTGTTAATTTTTTTTATTTCTAAACTATTTAAAATTGACAACACTGTGCAAACCAAGACACTTTTCGGTTTTGTTGTTAAAATTATCCAATCGCTAATTACCCCTTTTTTCTCCACCTTCAAATGTTCCTTTAGTCATTGCTCAGTTAACACTAAGATGTAAGAAAACTATTCCTTATATTCAAATCCTAATCACCAATCAAGTTATACTCGTTCCTCTTGGCAAAGAAAGAACTCATTGTAATAGGTAAATGACCCAGGTAACCCAATTACTTGAAAGTACACACACAACCTGTTTGTACGGGGGCCTCATAGAATTCATTAGAAGGACTATACTAACGGGGAGTCTTAGACCTCAATAACTCGCAAAGCAGCCTATCTTCCCCCTCCTGGATAATTAATCCCCTTAAATGAGAGAGTTGCTTACACCGGAGGAGGAAATGAGCCAACCCATAATAATTTTCCCCACATTTCAAGCAACTACACCCGGCCTCCGGACCTTCCCTCATTTTCTTTACAACCTTAGCATAAATTGGAAGACAATTTGCTCGAATCTGAATCCAAATCCTCAGATATTTATTGGGCAATCCCAGCTTGAAATAAAACTCCTGAACAAAATTCTCTTTTACTTCTCTATACAAAGTAAGACTCGGAGATTTGTCCACAACTGCTTGCCATAGTTGCACTTCATGGTCTTCAAGTCTTGCACTAAATTCCTTGAAGAACTTTTCATGATCTTCTGGCCCCTTTCCCTTCTCCCACGAGCTTGAAAATCCATTCTTATCTAATATCCTTTTGATTTGTGCTGTCCATGATGTTTTGTTACACTGAAGGAGAAGATCTTCATATGCTGCTCGGGCAAGTCTAGTCTGGGGAAGTTCTAGAAGTCTTTCCAAATTTCACCAAAATTTGATGATTTGGGTGTATCTTTTCAATTTCAGGTTAAATATACCAAGATCACCTTTTAAAACTAACGTATGTGTTGTATTGTGTAGGCCAAAAACGCGTTTATAATATTGAAGTTGAAGGGTTACTAGTTGCTTTGCCGGCTGATACCCCCATATTTCTGATCCGTAATGTAGGATAGGCATAATTTTAGTATTAAATATATGTTTGTGGAGGCTTAGTTCACTTATTTCTGCTGTTAGTGTGCTTCTGTATATACCAAATAATGCATTTCTTACTTTCTGTGCCATTGTTGTAATATGACTCGTCCATTTTCCATTTTGACAAAGGATGAAACCTAAGTATTTGGCCTTTTCCACCACTTGCAGCATTTTTCCATTCAATAAAAATTGTGATGCTGATTCCAAGGGTTTTTTGCTAAAAATCATGACTTGGGATTTCGTGACATTCACCTCTAGTTTCTTCTCTTGCAAATATTTTACAAGGAGATTCAAGAGAGTTTGTAAATCATTCTTTGTCTTTGCCAGTAAAGACTTATATTATAGACCAAGATAAGCCGCTTGGTTGAACGTTTACAATATATTTGAGTTTTTTATTTATATGTATATTTTTTTATTCCTAGAGACATGTCATCCTAAGAGTGATAGTTTTTGCTCTCTCCTGCTAACTGAATCCGACAACCAAACCAGAATTAAGAATTGAGGGTAAAGAGTTCATACTTACTGTACACTCAGCAAGCACACTAGGGAACCCTTGAACTATTCTGAAAATGATAAAGAAAAGCTGCAAAAGTTGCAGACACTACATCGGAAACAAATTGTGGAATAAAATGTTTCCAAACAATTAAACCTAGTTCCAGAAATAAGTCTCGAGAACAAAATAATCGTGGCTTGTGCACTTAAAACGAGTTTATTTATATCACTTTCTGTTTTTGTAATGCATTTTTTTCTTAGAGTTTTAGAGCGCATGCTACTTATCTACTAATAGCAAAATATAATCAACTAATAAAAACTAATTTCTTAGGGTTTTTAAGTCTTGATAAACTTTAATCTTCTTTGCTAATTTATTCAACTGATAATTTCCATTTCTAGTTTCTGAAAAAGGGCTATTAATGAAACAGACCTACAAAATATTTTTATTCAAAATTCCAAGAAGGTGAAACGGAATACCAGGCTTTTCGTTTTTGCTCAAAAATGGGACAATATTAACCGAAAATTCTTTTTTAAGGAATCCTACCAAAAATGTAAATTGCTGGACACGGCACTGAAGAGCTGCGTACACAGCTATTATAATCCATTTTTTTTTTCAAAGCATCTGTCTGTCACTTAAGATTCTTTTAAAATATTCTAGGGTATTTTAATACCTACGACTAAAGAAATCTATCACCACTGGGAAGTCGCTGAAATGAACAATTCAAAGAAAGTTAGGGGAAACTTTTCCCAATGTGTTCATTTCCCCAGAAATTTCTAAGGCACGTGAAAAAGGAATCTGTCCACTGAGACATAAAGAGTGTCTAAAAAGGGAATGACATTCTAGAATAATTACAAAAGGGTCTTAGAATCGAAATACGTTCATCAGTTTTACGGTTCCCACTCAGTTTTTTTTTTTTTTTTTTTTACACTGCATATTTGTTACTTTCCAAGACTCTTTATCGATCCCAATTTCAGTGGTGGAATTACAGACGATATCCGAAGGGGGGAAATTCCCGTACTGTAGATCAAGAGGATGATTCATTAGCAGGGGAGAGTAAGCCACATTGATCACTTCACAGTCTATACTCTGTGAAATATCAGGCGAGTCTAAAAATCATTTGAATGCTTTTCTTTTTCTACTACAAAAAAATTGAAATGTTGCTCAAATTTCCAAAAGATTTTGTGTACATTCGTTCTTGTTATAAGAAGTAAATAAATAAATAAAAATTTTTGTAATTGAAAGTAAGGAGCGACATTAAAACTTTAAACGAACTGCAATTAATCCGTATATGAAAGGGGCTGCCCCGTCCTCAGCGCCCCACTCTTTACACTAAAGTTTTTATTGCTTAAAAAGTAGAGTTTTGACAAGCAGTAAAAGTTTAGCGTGAGGCGTTGAAGAGGGGACATCCCCTTTCGTATACTGAATAATTTATGTTGGTTGTGAGTTTTAATGTTGCTCCTTATATTCAGGCAAAAAATTTTCTTTTTTATTTAATTTCTGAACGTTTTATCAACTAATGCAGGCTCCAATTTGGCCCACCGTACTTTAAAAAATAAAACAGAATTAAAACAAAGACAAATAAATACGTATCCGTGATCCTTCTTCTGGCCAAAAATACAGAATTCCACATTTTTGCAGATAGGAGTTTGAAACCGCTACAGTACGGTTCCCTGATACTTTGAATCTGATAGTATTATTTGTATTAAGATTCTTTGGCTTTTAGGAGGTGTCCCCCCTGTTTTAAAAACCAGGTAAATTTTCTCAGGCTCTTAGCCATTGATGGGTAACACTAAACCTACCAAGACTTATAAACTTGGATTCAGCATAATAAGCCAATTTTTTATATAATTATTGGTTTAAAAATTAGTTTTTGTAGAGTTTCGGTTACTATTGATCTGCGTTGCTCCTTATGTACAGATCGTTACCAAGAACTGTAAAGCTTTTTAACACTTTTCAAAAATCCTCCTATTCTAATTAAATAGCCCATGTGTATCAGTTGCCATTTCAGTCCCCCCAAAAGATTCTCCCTATAGAAATCCCCCCCCCCCCAATCACAAAATTCCCCCTCCCCCGAAAAATATATGTATACATCCGAATAACCAATACTATACGTAAACAACGGACAGATTTTATAAATAAGCCTCTCCCCACGGACTGTGGGGGGTCACTTTACCCCTAAGGACATAGTTATTCGATATTTCAACTATACTTAAGAAAATGGCTATCTCAAAGTTTTTGGTGAGATAACTTTAGGAAAGAGGGGGCATGGGAGGGGGACCAGTTGCACTACAATCTTTTTGGTCACTAAAAAGGGAACTTTTAGTTTCGGTCCGAATGCACCCTCTCCCAATCTTTTCGGGCAATTACTTCGGAATGATCAATCCCCGGAAAAAAAACGCATCCGTGATCATACTTCTGGCAAAAACAGCAAGATTCCAAATTTTTGTGTGTAGGAGCTTGAAACTTCTACAGTAGGTTTCTGTGGTACGCTGAATCTTTTGGCATGATTTTCATTAAGATTCCTTGAATTTTACGTCGCGCTTTCCCCATTTCAAAAATCAGACAAATTTCCTTAGGCTCTTGACTTTTGATAGGTATAATTACATTTATTGGATCTTCGATGTTTGTATAGCATAATTAGCTGATTCTTTTTATGTATCTATTGATATCCAACTTCTGTTTTTTGAACTTCGGTTACTATTGAGCCAAGTTGCTCCTAACGCTCCTAAACAGTTCGTTATCACGAGTTTTTTTTTTATAAATTTCTTTTTATTTGTCTAACATGCAGCTTCAAATTCTTAAATTTCATCAATGTTTTCTTACCTTTTCAAACCAGAGTTATCGCAACAGAGCGCTGGCATAGAGAGTTCTTTGAAAAATAATACGGAAAAATCTCAATTTCAGTTTGTTATCAAACAGTTTGTGGTAACGAACTGTAAGTAAAGAGCGACCCGGCTCAATGGTAACTAAAACTCTAGAAAACAAAAATTTGATACCAATACATACATCAAAAGAATCAGATTTTAATACTGATTTCAAATATATAAGTTTCATCAAGTTTAGTCCTACCTATCAAAAGTTACGCACCTCAAAAAATTTTGCTGATTTTAGAAAAAAGGGGGGTAGACCCCCTAAAAGTTATATAACCTTAATGAAAATCACACCATCATATTTAGCGTATAAGAGAACCCTAATGCAGAGGTTTCAACTTTAGCGTAAAGAGCGAGGCGTTGAGGAGGGGACAGCCCCTTTCATGCACGGAATAATTTCTGTTCCTTTTAAGTTTTAACGTCGTTCCTTGCTTTCAGTTAAAAAAACTTGTAATTTTTATTTAATTTTCAACAAAGATTGAATGAAACTGCATTATTCGGGTGGGTGGGAGAGGACAGTACAGGAACATTTTGTGGTAATTTGTGGTTATTTTGTGGTAAATTCTATTCTTTTTTTTAAGTTAAGTCTTATTTTCTGTTGTTCCTATTTTTATTCCGTAAACTGTCTTGAAGAGGGCACACTGAACATTGATGTTTGTTTCTAATGTAATGGGAATCGTCATTTTAGTATGCTGCCTGTTTATTTTCCATAATGACGTAAAATGTCGGTAACCTCTCTCTCTCACTCTCTACACTCTTCTTTTTCATAGTTCTGCTGATATACAGTCAATTTTGGATTTGCCAGTAAAACCTTTCTACAGGTAAAATCATAGCTGAAGTGCAACAGCGATGCAACAGACAATTTTGTTAGATAGCCAATGCAATTGAGGAACACGTCGGCCCACGTATTTTGCTAAGAGTGAGATATCTGGTGGAATCTAATGGATAATTTGTGATTTATAGTTTACCCGCTACTAATGAGGCATTAGCCTCTATTTCATCAATGAAAAGAAAACATAAATCGCTTTTTCTACCAAGTTGAAAGCTATCATAATGAAAAGCATTTCAGTTTTCCAAAGTGAAGAAGGGCGTCGGTGACGCTGCAGCTGACATTCTTGCATGCCGTCCTTGGTGATGACGCTACATAGCGACTGCACGGTTTTGGCAAGCCGGTAGGGCTTGTGTTGGTGGAACGTGGGTAGCGTTTCCACAAAGCTGTTTCAGTGTTCAACCAAGACATTATGTCGAATTATGATATCTTTCTGTTGCCATAGTGTAATTCTCTTGTTCTGGTATTATGTAACTCTCATAATTATTATATTATATAATCTCTAATCATAATCATTATATCATAAGCATAATGATAATACGAAAAAACCATTGTAATTCTCAAAGTAAAAGTCTACAAGCCTTTTGTGTAGCCAGTCTAGCATGCTATCTAGGCGCTAATTTTATTCTGCCTTATTTTACCAAAACTACTTACAAAATTTTAATACAAGAATAGAAGGTCTAGTCTGTAAAACATTGAATACAGACAGGTATAATTCCGCAACAATATTGTCTCTGCCGGAGATACAACTAGACCCCGGTGCCACGCTGAAGAGGGAAGACCAGCGGCGGCGGGGCCAAAAATAGCGCGCCATGCCGTGCCGCCCGTAAGATGTCGGTGGCGCGCCGCCGGTGCGATCATTGTTGACCGCAAAAATTAATGTTTTTATCAGTCTTTCTCAAATCATAGCTTATATTTACAACATTTTCGAGCCTATTCATGAGTTCAAAAATTCACAAGTCGCTGGCTGGAAACTGGTCTTCGTCATTATTCATCAAGAGAAGTAGGAATCTGGTAGAAACGAAATGTCTGGCGTTTCAGAACCCTTGCATAATAGTTGAAGTATCTATTAGCTATGTATTCTTAACATAAATAATTATCGAAACTATTAGTTTTTTTTCATCGAGCATTACTGCATACAAAACTTCAAATACCGTATCACAAAAATCGTCAGTTATCTGGGTAAAAACTTTGAATATAAGTTTGAACTTAGAAGCTTAATTTTTTCATAATGCCCTTTGCCTAATCTGTTTTGCCACCTTTGAAAAAGTTGAAATGGGTTACTTTGATATTCATTGTTTTTTTTTGCTCTTTTTGATTCCTAAAAAGCCTTCCTTGTATTAAAAACTGATTTTAATAACAATTAAAAAAAAACATTTTAAAGTTTGTTGGCTTCTTTATAGAATATATGTCATGTAGGCTAAGGCTGAACAACTGCTTTTTTTATTGCTTTTGGCTGCTCTTTTGGATATTATTCATTTTTTCTTTTGGAGATTCATTCCAAATTATAAACTCATAAATAACTAATATCAGCCATTATCAAATTGAAAAATACATGATGAACACTTCACATGAGAACACTTCAATTACAATGAAACAAAAAACACTTAATGGTTTATTCGGTATGAAGAAAAATGAAGTGCCAGCTATTTTCTTAGCTAAAAAATGAAAAGCTCATCCGTTTTATATGTAATTAAATCAAATAATATGCAGACTGAAGTAGCTCCAGGAAGATTTTCTTCCTAGTTCGTCACTTTTATTTCCAAATGCTCAAAAAAATTACCAAATTTAAGAAAATCGGAACAATAAGTCACCTGTGTTCAAAATACTCAAAGACTCCTCTTTGATCCCCACCCAGGCTCAAAGCTTCTGCTATGGTCATATCCATGGAAATATTCAAAGAGTTTCTTTTTAAAATAGCTTTCAAGTGTCCTAGATGAAAGTGTGAGCAAAATGGATGACGTTTTAGAGGTTTTGCGAGTTCAGGGTGCTAGTATTGGTTTGAAAATTAATGTTAGGAAGACTAAGTCACTAAGGGTAGGAATAAGTGATGACGAAAAGGTGACGTTGGGTTATGAAAAGATTGATCAGGTGGGCAGCTTCACTTACCTTGGTAGTATTATTAGTAAAGATGGTGGGAGCAGTGAAGATGTTAAAAGTAGAATAGTCAAGGCACAGGGTGTTTTTTCATGGTTAAAAAAAATTTGGAAGAATAGGAAGATAAGTCTACAAACCAAGATTATAATCTTATAAGCTACAGTGATGACAGTGGTCAAATATGGTTCTGAAGCATGGGTACTCCGAAGAGCTGATGAAGATTTTCGAGATGTTTCCAAGAGAAACTGCTTACAGATTGTTCTGGGTACCTTTTTACCTGACCATATATGAGGCAATAGGCTATACGAAAAATGTGGTTCAATACCGCTCTCTTGGGCTATAATGAAAAGAAAGGTTGAGGTGTTTAGGGCATGTTGTGCGGATGAAGGATGACAGATTGCCGAAGGTTGTTCTTTTCAGCCAATCATCTAGGGTTAAACGAAAAGCAGGTCGTCCTCGTCTGGGGTGGAAGAACGTCATAAAGAGAGATTTAAAGGAAATGGGAACTTCGTGGGCGGTTATAAAAAGGGAGGCTTTGGATCGATTTGGGTGGAGGAGGAGCGTGTGTAGCTGTGTTGGCCTCAGGCAGCTTGGTGCTGCGATGAGTTGTTAGTAGTAGTAGTAGTGGTTAGGGGTATTTAGCCTTTTTTGCTTTTCTTCAGAGCTTTGAAAAAAGTGTTATAATATTCCAAATGTTACATTTGTTATATTTGTGCATATTTTTGGTCATCATTTGCGGGGGGATCGGATTTTTTAAACCACTGTAGATATGTAAGAACGTTGCAACATCTAGTACCCTGAGGTCATAAGACTGTCAAAGAATTCTCCTTGAATCTCCCAAATTGAAAGCTTTTATTATGACCTGGCCTTTTAATGTAACTTGGGCACTGAACCAAGGGCGCCCTTGTCACTCGAGCGCAACGTTAGATGGGGATGCCGATATCGCTTTTGTCACACCAATTTGTTTTAGTGTGAATCTGCCTGGTACTTATGAATGAATGTTTTCAAAGTAAACTCGTTTCATGAATAAGAAAAAAAACGGGTTGGACGCATGTGTCCCTTTCCCTTTGGACGATAAAACTATACAAGTGCTGTATCAAGTATAAATCACGAAAATCTTGCTAATTCTTGTCAACTTTTTAACTTGTTGGCATCCCTGCTTTCAATAAAAAAATCAAGGTACTATCACTTAAATATAATAACTCCCTATGCCCCCCCCCCTCTGGATACCATCTTAAAGGATGCCGTCTCTACTTTAAATAAAAAAATAATTAACTTATTGGCATCCCTGCTTTAAAAAAAACGGAGTATTATCATTTAGTTATAATAGGTCCCTACCCCCCCCCCCCTCTGGATACCACCTTGATAGGATGCCGTCTCTGCTTTAAATTAAAAAATAAATTAACTTTTTGGCATCCCCGCTTCCAATAAAAAAAAAATCGAGATATCATCCTTTAAATGTAATCCCTCCCTACCCCCCCCCTTCTGGATACCACCTTGATAGGATACCGTCTCAGCTTTACATTCAAAAACTAATTTACTTGATAATTTACTAGGTCACTATATCGTTCAAACAAACACGCAAAATAACGTTAAATAGCTTAGTGTTCCTCGAAAAAAATTGAGGATATGAGTAAAGGGGTACAAAGACAACAACAAAAAGTCGAAATTATTCAGATATACCTAAAACTATCGAAATACTGAGTCATTGATCTATTGAGTGAATCTATAGGACCCAAAGAAATTAGCTGAAAGAGAGTACAAACAAAATAAAATCTAGATCAGTTGCTTATAACAACTTGCAAAATACACAAGGCACAAAGTGAGCTCCAATGGGGGGCCCTTAGTTTCTCAAAATATTTCAATGATTTCTAAGGGACGTTTATATCGGTTTCTTCCGTCTCCACTTTAAATTAAAAAAATAATTATCTTTTTGGCATCCCTGCTTCCAATAGAAGAAAATGAGGCATTATCATTTAATAACGATAGCCTCCTACCCCCCCCCCCCTTAAGGCAATAATTTACAATGTTCGGTACTATCCCATTTTGCGGGCCTCTCTAAAAAGTCAAGTTTGGTTGATGCTAATGAAATAAAATAAAATAGGATGACTATAAATAGATAGATAGATAGATAGATATTTATTGCAACAAAAGCCTTTTCGGGCCATGGCAAAATAACAAAACAAAAATAAATAAAAAAAAACACACATTAAATTACACACAATTCATGAAAAAAGTTTCTCTATGTGCCATACCCACTCTTACAAATTTACCCAACCTTCTAAAATCATCAAAATTTCTATTTTTTAAAATTTTTTCAAACCAATCCAACCCTCCAAAATCTGTTGAAAACACGTCCCTCCTCAAATTTCTTAACTCCTGGCATGTACCCATAAAACGGATGAGATCTTCCTCCTCTCCACACATAAGACACTGGTAAGGACCATTTTTAATCCTATAATTCCCAATATATTTCCTCCTTTCTCCAATACCCAAAAAAGTACCACGAACCGAAATTACCCATCTTAAATCCTCACTACTCATCCCCGCTTTAAAGTAAACTTCCTCCCCCCAAACCTCCTTTGCCAGCCCATACAGCCCCAGGGACGCCGAGGATGATTTCTGTTTCTGCCACCTTTGAATTTCCTGCTCTATTAGTCTATCCTTTACTTTTTTGCAACTAGCCCCACTTCCACACCTCGCCCCTTCCCCTCATTCCCATACTCACTAAAACCACATCTATCAATAGTCTCTTTAACCCGATTTGGCCAAGAACTTTTCCTGCCATCTACTAGCATCTCCTCATATGCATTCTTTACTAGCCTCCTACTAGACAGATTTATAATCCTTTCCCAATAATTTACTATCCGCACTAACCATCCCACCCTTCATGATAACAAACCTAAATCACCTTTTAATACTACATGATTAAACTTACCACTAACCCCCATTAACCGCTTAAAATACATCAACTGTAACCGGTCTACCTTATCAGCCTTCTCCATACCCCACACCTCTGCTGCAAAAGACATTACGGAAGCTAGCTTAGTCTGGAATATCCTTTTCTGAAGCCCAAGGTCTGTCAGGCCTACTTTCAAAACACTACTCTTTAAAACTAGCCATATAGCCATAAGACATTTACTAGCTACATAATCAATTTGCCCTTTCCACCTACCATTTGAAGTAAACTTGCATCCTAAATAAACAAAATCTTCAACTACTTTAAGCACTTCTTCTCCTACACTAAACCTTTCCTCTATGTTTCCATGTTGTCGAAATACCATAACTACTGACTTTGTAACATTTAGAACCAAAGGCTTCTCATCTAGGTATGAGGACACCATTCCTAGAAGTTTTTGAAGGTCAGGCCCATCTTTAGCCACCAATACTATATCATCCGCAAATAACAGAGCGAACACCTGCATTGCAGACAGATTTAGAGTTGGGGCTGCCTGCACTAGCATATAATCTTCTATATCATTAAGATACAGGGAAAACAACCTAAGTGAAATTGCACAACCTTGTTTAACCTCTAACCTACTGACAACCGCCCAAGAGTAAAACTTTCCTACCTTAAATGCCATTCTAACAACTAAATACATTTTAACAACCAATCCTATAAAACGTCTCGGCAGCCCTAACTTTATAAGTCCTTGTACTAACAGATCTCGTGAAACTTCATTGAATGCACCTCGCAGGTCCAAAAAAGCTGCGTATAGCCTACCATCCCTTTTCCTCATTTATTTCCTAATTAAACCCATACAAAATAAATATCTGATCTACACCACTATAATCCTCTCGAAACCCTGCCTGAATTTCTATTAACTTATTTGATTCTTTAAGCCAACTATCTAATCTAGCCACTAACACTTTACAAAATAATTTACTAAGGCTATTTCCTAAATGAATCCCTCTATAATTCTTATGCAATGCTCGGTCTCCCTTTTTAAAAAGTGGTAAAACTATTGAAATACTCCACTGTTGAGGCCAAACCAACTTACTAAGGACACTTGAAAATAACGTTGATAACAAAGGCAACAAATATACCCTAGACCACTTCCAGAGCCTTGTTGGGATGCCAGCAGCTCCTGGTGCTGAGTTCCCTCTCATCTTCTTTAGCGAATTCCATATTTCCTCACCTGTGAAAGGCTGCAGTAGTTTGTAATCTTCTTCCTTTAGAGGGAATTCCGCAAGGTTTTCGCCGACCACCCACCGACTCAGGCTATCCGTTTCCTCTCTTTCTGTCATCTTGCTTTCGATGAATTCTGGCCAACTTTCCGCCGGCGGGATACTCGTCTTGTCAGAAGCGTATGTAACTGATTTTTTTATTATTTTCCAGAACTCATTCTTGTTACTATTCCTAAATTCCCTTTTCATTCTCTCTGCTTCTTCCTCTTGAAATTTATACTTCTTCACTTTTAACAGTTTCTTATACTCTTTTCTTCGGCTTTTATACATATTATAAAGATATTCCCTCTCCTCATATGAACATTGTCTCAGTAACTCCAATGTTTGCACCAACTCTGATTTTTTCTTTACGCATTCACCATCAAAGAAACCATTTAACTTCCGTGGTTGTTTCTGAGCTGTAGTAACACCTACTTCATACAAACTATCAATTAGTACCTTTAATGACTCTTCTATTTTTCCATCATTTGCCAATATTTCTCCCTTCTCTAGTCCTGCCTGAAATTCCTCTCCTAACAGCTTAACCTTAACCTTCTCTTCTTCCTGTGATTCTAGCCTCAATAGATCTCTAACTTCTAATCCGTCTTCTAATACCTTGCTCCTAAAACCCCCCAATGACCTTTTTAATGCCCTCTTTTTTAACACATTCAAAGACAACCTAATCGGCAGGTGATCAGAACCCAAAACCGGGACCACCCCTAAACAAGCACAATCCGGCCAAAGAGACTTATTTACAACTATATAATCTACTACACTTAGATACTTCCCAAAAAAGCAAGTAAACTCTCCCCGCTCTTTATCCTCCCCGAACCTCCCGTTAACTATAGTTAAATATTCCTTACCACAAATTTCCAAAAGTTTACTTCCCCACCTATTTTTTCGGCGATGGTCCTTACTAGTCCTTGGAGGGATCTCATCCGTTTCTTCATCATCCATTCCATCACGACGAGATTCCGAGTGGGTATCGTCTTCAAATTGGCAAGACCATGGCTCTTGCAACTCCCCAGTGTATGCATTGAAATCAAACAGTTCGGGGTAACGAACTGTAAGTAAGGAGCGACCCGGCTCAATGGTAACCGAAACTCTAGAAAACGGGTTTTTGATACAAATAGATATATCAAAAGAATCAGATTTCAATGCTAATTTCAAATATATAAATCTCATCAAGTTTAGTCCTACCCATCAAAAATTACGCGCCTGAGAATATTTGGCTGATTTTCAAAAAAAGAGGGAAAGACACCCTACAAAATATAGAACCTTAATGAAAATCACACCATCATATTCAGCGCATCAGAGAACCCTACTGTAGAGTTTTGAAGCTCCTATCTATAAAAATGTGGAATTTTACATTTTTTGCCAGAAGAAAGATCACGGATGCGTGTTTATTTGTTTTTTTTTTGT
Source organism: Artemia sp. Qi Xiang Cuo (assembly GCF_049724085.1). Taxonomy (NCBI): domain Eukaryota; kingdom Metazoa; phylum Arthropoda; class Branchiopoda; order Anostraca; family Artemiidae; genus Artemia; species Artemia sp. Qi Xiang Cuo. The sequence goes on from NC_142801.1 coordinate 63,710,048, forward strand.
TTTTTTTACCAGGGGTGATCGTATCGACCCAGTGGTCCTAGAATATCGTGAGAGGGCTCATTGGTACGAAAAATAAAAGTCCTAGGTCCATTTTTAAGTGAACAAAAAAATTGGACGGCAACTAGGCCCCCACCCACGCTAATTTTTTTTCCAAAGTCACCCAATCAAAATTTTGAGATAGCCATTTTGTTCAACATGGTCGAAAATATGATAAATATGTCTTTTAGGGTGACTTAATCTCCCAAATTTCCTAAAGGGAGGGATAAAATTTATGAACTTTAACAAATGTTAACCTATAGCTTTGGTTATTGGGAATTATACAGAAGTTTTCAGGTGTTTTTTTTCTGGTAGTGGGTGGGAAGGGTGGATCGGTAGGTCTATTGGAGGATTTTTTCATGAAGGAAGTTTTCATGGGGGAAGGGAAATTGCCATGAAGGGGGCGCCGGACTTGCCAGCATTATTTATTGGTTATTGGGAAGTATGCAACAATTTTCAGGAAGGATTTTTTCTGGGGGGGGGGGCTAGAGGAGGGGGTTACTATGGATAATATTTCCGTGGAGGATATTTCTTTGGGGTAAGAGACATTTCTATGAAGGGGGCGCCGGATTTCCAAGCATTAGAAATTAAATCGAACATTAGACGATCAGAAATTAAATAAAAAAAAAAACAAGTTTTTTCAACTGAAATGTAAGAAGGAATATTAGAACTTAAAACGAACAGAAATTATAACGTATGTGAGGGGGTTCTCCCCCAAGTCAATACCTCGTTCTTTACGCTACAGTTTTTTTTAGTGCTTTCAAAAGAGCTATCTATTCTAATTAAACGGCCTTTGTGATTCAGGGGTTTGTGAATCAAAATTGTTTTTAACTTTTAACGTAAAAAGCGTGGTATTGACTAAGGGGAGAACCCCTTCATATACGTAATAACATATACGTAATAAAAGAACAATAAAAAAACAAGCGATACGGCTCAATAGTAATCGAAACTTTTAAAAATGGAATTTTGATGTCAATAAATGTATCAAAAGAATGTGTTTATAATGCTGATCCTAAATATATAAATTTTATTAAGTTTAGTATTACTCATCAAAGGCTACAGGCCTGAGAAAATTTACTCGATTTTCTTAAGAGTGGGGAAACATCCCCTACAAGTGAAAGAATTTTAATTAAAATCACACCGTCAGAATTCAGCGTATCAGAAAACCCTATTACATAGGTTTCAAGCTCATATCTGCAAAAATCTGCAACTTTGTATTTTTTGCCAGAAGAAAAATATACGAATATAGAAGTTAGTTACGTAAGTTAATTTGTAAAGACATCCATTTAGCAAAAGAAAAGTAAAATTTTTATGCAAATAAAAGCTGCATTAACTAAAAAACGATCAGAAATTAAATAAAAAAAACAAGTTTTTTAAACTGAAAGTAAGGAGCGACATTAAAACTTAAAACGAACAGAAATTATTCCGTATATGAAAGGGGCTGTCCCTCCTCAACGCCTCGCTCTTTACGCTAAAGTTTGACTCTGTCTCACAACTTTATTTTTTAAAACAATAAAAAACTTTAGCGTAAAGAGCGAGGCGTTGAGGAGGGGACAGCCCCTTTCATATACGGAATAATTTCTGTTCGTTTTAAGTTTTAATGTCGCTCCTTACTTTCAGTTTAAAAAACTTGTTTTTTTTATTTAATCTCCTAAAAGAATAAAGCCATCGGCAGGAAACTTTGTCAAAAAAATATGCAACTCTTTTTGAAATATCTCCCATGTATCCTCATCTGAAAAAGAACTACTTTCTGGAGGGATATACACAGAACAAAACACTTGACTTCTTTTCCCCCGTGAAATTCTTACCCCAACTAAGTTACAAGACTGACTTTTTAGCCAGATCAAATCATTAGATGACAAAAAACATCTGAAACAAACAACAATACACCTCCATAAGAACAACCATTTCTCGATATTTTACGATTTGCACTAAAACAACTATAATGCTTAACTATAATATTTTCTCCAGACCATGTTTCTACAAGAGAAATAACTTGAGGACTACAAGCTTCAACCAGATCCTTAAACTTATTTTGCGTGAACCCTTGTATGTTCCAATGTGACACATTTAATAGAGAATTTTCACCATGGCCCAAATTTCCCTATACCGCCTCATTTCCCATCGTCGGTTCTGGCTGCCTTGGGCGGAAAAGTTTTTTTGCTACTATCACTCTCTTAGCGTCATCATCACCCGAGTTTATTCTGAAACTATACTCTGCGGGTCTTGGGCAGTTTATCCTCATTGGTTCGTTGTTATCAGGACTAACAATATCTGCATTCAAGCGTTTGGCGGGATTACGCTGCTTTAGTGCTGGGATAGCTTGTGATCCCCCTGCAGCTGGGGTTTCTGTTAAAGACATCACCAAATTACGATCTTCGTCCCCCATTCCAGAGGTCGCGGAACTAAAAGATAGAACTGTTGCCGAAGATTCAGATCTAGTCCTAGCATTAGACGGATATGCCAAGCTACCGTCGTCTTCAGGGGGCATGTTGCTATAGATTTCCCGACCGACCATACCCGTATCTGGCGGTGGCGCCCAGTGTGAACTATTCTGGGGGGGAGGGGGTTCAGCTTGGTTTCTACTAGGAGGGTTTATACTTTCATGAGCGGTGTTACGTTTTTGTTCTTCAACAAGGCCGCTTGTGTAATTATACATGAAAACCTGGTTACCGATGAACAACTTAAGTCCTCGTAATTTCACATCAACAAAACCCTCAGTCTTTGCATCTTCTAAAGTCTCTTTCAGTTTTTTTCTGGCAATCAACTCACGTTCCGTGTAATCAGGACTAATTGATAATCCCAACCTTTGCAAAAGAAAACCTGATTTTAATAATAGTCCAGCCCTGCAACACTTGCACATTTCATCACTACGGGACGGACGCTCATTGAACTTTTAAGTCTGAAAGCGTCACGCAAATCAAAAAGACGGAGATTTAAATTCGGAAGTCCCGCATTCAAAGCACTGACAACATCTTCCAGAAGTGAGCGCCCCATATGCTCCGGCGAAAAGTTATAAAGCACTACGTTTCCTCGCTTCATGCCAGTTTCTAAATACTGAATTTTTCTCAGTGCTAATCCAACTTCTTCCCGTACATTTGACACATTTCTGCGAACCGACTGCGATTCCCTTTGAATATTCTGGACTAACGACGCAACATTTTCAAATTTATTTCCCAACTCAGCCACATCTGACGTCATTGAATTGACCTGCCTTGACATCGGGTCAATAATATCCAACTTCAAATTAATTGCTTGAATTTGCGTTAATAATGCATTAACATTATCTTCCATTTTAAATCAGAAATAAAGATCAAAAATAAAAAAGACTTATCTTTACGTGAGGGCTGTGCCCCATGGGTGCTTCCGTAACCGGCCAAACTTGCAAGGCACAACCCAGCCTAAATTTCGCTCGGCTATAAAAACAGCATTTAACGAACGAATCCTAAAATCGTAATTCCACTTTCAGTCCAAAATTCAATTCAAAATTCAATAATCACTGGCAAAAGCTTTTGCAAGCAATACAAGGATTATATAATACTTGACTATATAATAAAGATATATAAAGATAATAAACTTGACTATATATAAAGACTATATAATAGTTTCGAAACAAATTTGGGCTGTATACTTGGACATCAGGGGGAAGTGGGTAAAGCATTGCATATATTAAATACGGGTACTCCTGTACTAAACGCACTCTTTTATATAAGGCAATGCATACCAGTCACGAAATAGACAAAGACGCGTGATAAAAACAGGTTTACAATGCCTTCTGGTATATAAACAAAGAACTGTATTTAAATTGTTGTTTTTTGGGGTTTGGGGGGGGGGGTAGTACCTAGGTTAGGTTAAGCTACGTATTTAATTTATGGTATGCTTTGCCCCCCCCCCCCCAATGTGTAAATATATAGCCCAAATTTGTGTCTAAACTATTATATATTCATCCTATTTTACTTTATTTCATTAGCATTAACCAAACTAGTACTATATAAAAGAGTGCGTTTAGTACAGAAGTACCTAAATACGTAACCTAACCTAACCTAGGTATCCAAAAACCACGGTTTAATATCGTATACGCAATTAAAACCACGCTAGACAAAGTATTTCTCTCAGCGGCGTCTTGAATCATCTTGTAAAAAAGGGTTTTTCAAAACGTCTCTGCCGTTTGACTGTAGCATCTCTTGTTGGACTTCTTTACAGAGGCCCGCAAAGTGGGATTGTACCCAATTTTTTTGTAAATCATATTTTTGGGGTAACTTCCGTTTCAATCTATTATTCCCCAACCTTGTACATAGCTTAGTCTAATGCTAAATTTTGTCTCAATAGAAGGGCTTTTATGGGGGGGGGGGATAAAAAATTTTCAGAAAGAAGATTGTATTTTCTTTAATCTATCTGGCGTTCAACAATTTAGTATTAAACATTAAGAAAAACGTATCGAAAAAAAGCAAAAGAAAAAAAATTCTACAAACTTACAATTCAGCTGTAGAAACAATCTGTTGGCTATCAATTTCAAAATCCAACTAAAGTCTGAAGGTGTATAGTAGTAAATGCGTTCTATAATTCTATCCAACTTGAAAATGAAATTCTTGACTAGGAATGATGTAAGAAATAGCGATTTGGAAACTGCATTTGAAATGATTTAAACTCATTTCATAAAGACGATACTTTTTTTTGTCAACATATGAAGAACTGTGTATATTGCAATATTTGCAATTGCATATTGCATCTGTCTGGTTTTATGCAAAGTAACAAAAGAGACGAAAATTAACGAACAAGACAGTAGTGAAGAATTATGGTATGCAAAGTAATATTTGGAAGGGAAAGTCACTGGTGATAGATCGCTAGAGGTGGCACGCTAGAATTGCGTGATTCTCGGGAAATCCGGGGAACCAATTTTTTTTTCAGGGTGATGCATAGATTTTCGGGGAAATACCCGAAAATTCGGGGATAGTGTAAGCCCTGCTTGATTTCTAATTATGATAATCGAAATACTAAACCACACGAGAAAGAAAAGCTCTGACTTTGCTGTTGACGAAATAAAGAATTGCCGCAAAATTAATTTAAAATCCGCCGAACGCCACCGCCTCTGCCGGCGGTGGTGCGCCTGCGGCACACCGGCGGCGTAGCGACACTTCGGCCTCAGTTGACTGGGCCTTTCGTCGGCGGCGTTCAGCCGATCCACCGGTGCGGCGCCGGGTCTAGATGCAACCAGGACACCCTTGCTCCCAGACAGTGTGAAGCCTCAAAATTGCATAAGTAGTTCAGCCCGATTATTGTACATTCTATATTAGAAGGAAAACTGAAATGAAATTTAAACCTGTAGAAGACTTTAAAGTTTTTCTAGTTTGTCTAATTTGAAAGTGATAGGCCGAAACACCTTGGCAGCATATACATAGTAGTTAAATACAAAGCCAAATAGGGACTTCTAGAGTTCGGTTTCAATAGTTCGCGATGTATTTTATCGATTGAAATAACTTTAACAAAACAGATTCTATCTAGTTAAGCACACAACAGTGATTTTTGGCAATATTTTTTTTATGGTAACTTTTTGGTGGTGTATTGCGGACACCATAAAATATATCGCCACTAGTAATATGGCGAGGTGGTAGTCACTTTTCTATGGGAAACTTAAGAATTTGAAGGCCGATGAAAGGCAATAAAGAAAGGAAGCCGTCTGGCTAAGTAGACGTGCGCTGGGTTGAGATTTCTTTGTCCAAGGGGCACGGGTTCGATCCCTGGCGTGGCCAGTTTCTTGGTTTGGGACGCGGGTCAGTGGTGTGACCCTGTAAGCTTAGCCAGAGTCAACCCAGCTCTAAATGGGTACCTGGAGAAATCTGGGGAAGGTAAGCAGGAAGGGTGCGCGAAAGCACAGGATGGCTGGCCCCCAGCCCCCCATTGCACTTCCTGGCTGAAGGGCCACGAAACGGAGATCAGCACCGCCGGTTTGGATCTTAAGGGTCTAGTGCCGTCATACTTACTCTTTACTTACTAATAAAGAAAGGAAAGGCCAATGAAATTCATGCGGCTTCCCAAAAAAATCGGGCTGTTAGTTTGGAAATTAAGTTTTCTCGTTGGCATGCCCATGACTGAAGTTCTTTGCGATTTATAATTAAAACTCCAAAGCTCCTCCAAAACCTAAATAAAAGTAATTCCATACTAAGACTGCAGCAAGGAATATTAGTGAAAAAGCTTTATCAAACAGTTCGTGGGAACGAACTGTAAGTAAGGAGCGACCCGGCTCAATGGTAACCGAAACTCTAAAAAACGGGATTTTGATACCAATAGATACATCAAAAGAATCAGATTTTAATTTTGATTTCAAATATATAAGTTTCATTAAGTTTAATCTTACCCATCAAAAGTTAAGTGCCTGAGAAAATTTGGCTGATTTTCGAAAAAAGGAGGAAAGACACCTTAAAAGTTATAGAACCTTAATGAAAATCACACCATCATATTCAGCGTAACTGAGAACCCTACTGCAGAGGTTTAAAGCACCTATCTGCAAAAATGTGGAATTTTCCATTTTTTGCCCGAAGAAAGATCACGGGTGCGTTTTTATTTGTTTTTTTTTTTTTTTTTTTTTTTTCCCAGGGGTTTTCATTTCGACCCCGGTGGCCTATAAAATAGGTGGAGGGCGAAGTGGAACGGAAAATAAAAGTTCAAGTTCCCTTTTTAATTAACCAAAAAAAATGAAGGGCAACTAGGCCCCCTCCCACGCTCATTTTTTTCCCAAAGTCACCCGATCAAAATTTTGAGATAGCCATTTTGTTCAACATGGTCGAAAATATGATAAAAATGTCTTTTAGAATGACTTGATCCCCCAAAGGCTGAAAGTTATGAACTTTACTCAATGTTAACATATAGTATTGGTTATTGGGAAGTATACAGACTTTTTCAGAGGAGATTTTTTCTGGTAGGTGGGGGAAGGAGAGGGTCGGGGGCTATATGGAAGGATCTTTCCATGAAGGAAGTGTGCAGGGGGGACGGGACATTTCTATGACGGGGTCTCCGGATTTCCCAGCATTATTAAAGAAAAAGATCAGGAATTAAATAAAAAAAAACAAGTTTTTCAACTGATCAACTGATTGTGATTAAGAGGTCATTTTTAAAGAACTGGAATAAAAATTCGAACTATAGTTTAAAGAGCAGGGTATTGACTAGGGGGCGAACCCCCTAATATACGTGTTAAAATTTTATGAATATAGAAGTTCGTTACGTAAGTTAATTCTAAGTTACGTATATTTATTACTAATAAAAACGTTCGTAAATAAAATTAAACAAGTTTCGAGAAAGCCATTTAACCAAATATAATATGCAAAATTTGTTTTAATTATTCATGTACGGTGAGCCAAAATCAAAACCTGCATTAATTCAAAAACGTTCAAAAATTAAATAAAAAAAAACAAGTTTTTTAAACTGAAAGTAAGGAGCGACATTAAAAATTAAAACGAACAGAAATTATTCCGTATATGATGGGGGCTGTCCCCTCCTCAACGCCTCGCTCTTTACGCTAAAGTTTGACTTTCTCAAAACTATATTTTTTTAAAAAATAAAAAAACTTTAGCGTAAAGAGCGAGGCGTTGAGGAGGGGACAGCCCCCTTCATATACGGAATAATTTCTGTTCGTTTTAAGTTTTAATGTCGCTCCTTACTTTCAGTTTAAAAAACTTGTTTTTTTTATTTAATATTTAATAGAGAAGAGAAGGGGTTTGTACAAGAACTATTTGAGTGATATATCATACCAAAACAAAAGGAATGTAAAGAAAGTGGAGAAAGCATTAAAATATGAACTAAGGAGGTGTGAAGTGGAGGTCATGGATAAAGTTGCTGAGGATCTGGAAGATGCAGCTAGACGGCATAATAGTAAAATATTGTACTGGCATGTTATAAATTGAGAGGGAGTAGTAAATCTGGGATTGTCCCAGTTAAAGATAGGAACGAGGCCACAAATAGTGATAAGGAAAGAGAGATGGGCGGAACATTTTGAGAGTGTGCTAAACCGAAACAGAGTTGCAGGAAAAGGTATAGAGAAAAATGGAAAAGTTTGTGATACCTTGCATGTGAAGGAAGATTTGTTCTCTGAGGAAGAATTAGCGACAGTACTAAAATGATTAAAAAATAATAAGGCTCCAGGTGATGATAGTGCGGTAAATGAGTTTCTTAAATATGGTGGCTCCAAGGTTAGAAATAAGTTACTGAAGATTATGAATAGGATTTATGAAAAAGGGGAAGTACCTAATGCTTTTAGGAAGACCTTAATTAAACCACTGTATAAGAAAGGTAATAAGAGTGAGTTCGTAATTATCGAGCCATTAGTCTGGTCTCTGTAGGTAGCAAATCACTTAGTAATATGATATTTTGTAGACTGAGTGATGCTGTCAAGTTTTAGGAGACGAACAGCGCGGTTTTAAAAAAGGTAGAGATTGTGTCGAACAAATTTTCTCTCTTAGATTACTAATTGAAAAGTGTCTTAGTTGTCAAACACCTTTGGTCCTCAGTTTTATAGATTATGAGCAAGCGTTTGATTCTGTTGATAGAAGAGCTTTATCAAAGGTTTTATACTTGTATGATATACCAGACGAATACATTAAAGTGATTAGTGCTATATACGAGAATAACACTGCTGCGGTTAAGGTAGGAAATGAGGTTAGCAGCTGGTTTTGCATTAAATCAGGAGTTAAGCAGGGTTTTGTTTTATCCCCCTTTATATGGATTATTTTAATGGACTTTGTCTTAAGGAGCAAAAGAAAGGCAATGGGAGACCACGGAATGAAATGGGGAGGAAAAACTCTCCTCAACTTAGATTATGCTGATGATTGAAGCATAGATGAATGTGTGAGTGAAATGAATGAACTTTTAGACATATTGGGAGTTCAGGGTGCTAGAATAGGTTTGGAAACTAATACCAAGAAGACTAAGCCACTAAGGCTAGGAATAAGTGAAGATAGGTTGTCTTTCAATAGATTGGGGAGGAGGAGGAGCATGTGTAGCTGGGTTAGCCTCGGGCGTCTTGGTACTGCGGTGAGCTGTAAGTAGTAGTAACAGTAGTAGTAGATTAGTTTATCAAAAGAATCGCAAAAAAAATAACTCAAAGTAAAAGAAAAACGATTTAACGAGTTTGATTTCACTTTAAATAAAATATAATATCACAACAAAGAGAACAAAAAGGGAACTTCAAACTATAGTTTTCAAAAATTCTTTTTAAGAGTTATAAATTTTTTCTAATAAGGACACTTAAAATCATGTATACCAAAAATAAGTAGAATAAAAGAAAACCGTTCTCTTTATTGTGTGACAGTCAACTTCAATAAGTTTATTACTCATCATAAAAATTTTTGTTACCAACTTTTGGAAAATTATAAAATTAACTGTTACGTATCCATATACCAACTTGACTACTAGGTAAATATCCTTTTGACTTTCTACATAAATTTGTTTCCCGTAGTTCTTTAGATACATTGAGTTCATTTTCTTCAACTATGCTTTAGCCACATCGACTAATTGCATTAAAATTGTTTTTCAATATTTGGTAAGAATAAGTAACCCTGTTAGTTATCTAGATTGGATTTTTTGATACATTTCCCTGGATATCGCTCAATTGGGTGACAACGATCTCATTCATTTTTACCTTTCTCTTGTTGCTAGTATCTTCTTGATCCGCGAGATATTTCCTTTTTTGTCTAATATTTAAGCAAGTTGCTTTTGATTATCTGTTGTGGTTGGAAAAGCGTGATTTTTCTTCTTTATTACGAGATTAATTTTCCTTTACCCAAGGGTAGTAGCAGAGTCGTTCAAAGTTCAATCTCAAAAGCCTCAGGCGTTATAGATAGGGGGCACCCTGGCTGGATGCCACCCACTTTGATCAAGTTTTTCATTTCTTTACTACTTTTGGCTTATATTTGAGTCAGGAGGGGGTTGCTGTAAGTAATTTTTTGCTGGGTTCCACCAACCCTAAGAACGGCTCTGGGTAGGAGAAGAGTTTTTAAGAGTTGATTGCTCTAACTTGGCAGAAGATATTCCCAGAGAGAGGAAAGATTTGATTATTGTTTTTTACGCCGATATATGGTCAGGCAAATGTAAGCTATAAACGTTAACCTATGAAAAGTAGATTTTAGGCACGCCCTTAGTTATTGTACAAAGCGTGAGCAATCTTAGCTGTTGCCCTAACAGCGTCGTACGTTAATATTGGTTAGTATATGGCCCTCACACCTTAACACTGGCTATTTTCCAAAAGAATTTGTTTTTCAGGTATTCCACACTCCCCTCAAAACTGTGCAATTCGGAATCAAACTGAAAATTTCATCGATATTGGCTGCACTAACTCTTTCGGTGGCAATTTACCGCAAATATTTGTCCTTGAAGCTATTGATCAAAATTCCAAGGAATTAATCCTAAATATGTCTTCCTCAGTGCCTGAGTTTAATGTAATATTTGACGGACAAGTTTCATCTGTTCGGACATTTAGTGATGATTCTAATGAGCCACTATGGCAAAATACCACGGTGCTGTTCAATATATATTCTTCAAATTCTAAAGGTTCTAGTTCACCTGTTATACTGAAAACCATGGTTGCCCAGCCAAAACAAATATCAAGTAAGTTCTTTTCTTAGTCTCTTTATAACTTTATGTTCAAAATAACAACTTAAATTTCACTGCTTTCTATTTAACAGATCAATTTATTCTTGTGTTTCTTATTGATCAGTTTTATGGATGTCTACAATTCCCTCTTTTTTAAACCACTTTCCAACTTAAATTTCACTGCTTTCTATTTAACAGATCAATTTATTCTTGTGTTTCTTATTGATCAGTTTTATGGATGTCTACTATTCCCTCTTTTTTAAACCACTTTCCAAGACCTACAGTAAAGCTATAAATCTTGCCCAAAAAGTAAATCCTTTTTCAACTACTTGATGTTGAAAGATTCTAAATTCTTTCCTGTGCATCTTTCACTTTTGCTCAGCTCCATCGTGATATTCCTAGCCTCCCCCCTTAGATTTATTTCATCTTTTTTATCTGAACGGTTGAATTATCAGCTCCGTAGCTCTTAGAATATTCAAATTCAGCATACTCCAACAGTAATATCTTATTTTAATCCTTTCGTTATATGGAATGCCCTTCCTGATTCGGCTGAAGAACGCCACTCGTTTGGGACCTTAAAAAAACTTGTGAAAAAAAAATTGGTTTCCTTATGATTCTTTTTTTTGGCTTTGCTTTCTTATTTTCCTCAGAATATTTTTTCTGATGAGGGATAGATTTACTTAATTTGTCTGTCACGTCACTAAAGATAATAATTTTTTTTATCCTCCTTAATTTTGGTATTCATGATTTTAATTGTCCTTATAAGACATAATTTACAACTCTTACGATTTTTTGCTTTTGGTTTCTATATGTTTTTCTGTCCTTTGGTTTCGTTTCTTCTTTTTCTTCATTTTAGGTAGCAGTGATTGTTATCTATTTAATTTATTTCATTTAATGTTTTCACTTTTTGGGGGGTTAGGGGGGGGGGGGTTGAGTGATGTTTTAATCTTCATAACCTTTTCTCTCTCTCTCTGTCTCTTGTTTGATTTAGTGTTTAATTAAAATGCATGTATTCCTTCCCTTTTACAGGCCTAGGAGCCTTTGGAGGATTAGCACTATGATCTATTTAGGCTATATAATTAATTAATTATGATCAAATCTTAAATAGCTTCTTCGGTTAAGAAAAATATCTTTGCGTTCAAAACTAACCGCTGAATATCACATTTTAGAGAATGAGATTTCAAACCTTCATTTCTTTATTTTCAAAATGAATGTATATCCACATTAGAACCATTCAAATGGATTTTGCATTTTATATTTTTCCATAGTTATTCTTCACTTTCTTCTTTATTTATTCAGTCTTCAATTTCACTTTTCTTACTGCCTCATTTCCTCTCACTACGTGCCACCGCGTAGCATTACTAATTCAGATACTGAGAAACCCAATATGGGTTTTTTTTTTTAATTTTAGAGCGATTGACTACCTCAAAGTTACATTCGATGGGCTTATAGCACCTGTTTGGGATACAGATATGGCAGGAGTATCTTTGATCACAAACCATGATCCCGATGAGAATTCCTGTAGAGATTAGAATCGTAGGCGACTCCTATAGTCTAAAGAAACTCAAACTCCGAATCACTCCGAGTCAGTGCCGTCTTTCCCTGGTATATCTCAGTAGTTAAACCAGGCTCTAGCACTTGGAGCCAAGTCAGAAAAGGGGTGTGAGCTTCGGGTATAACCGAGCGGAAGTTATACCTGTAGGCAAACCACCATAGTCTAAAATACCGCACTTCTGGGTACCTTCTTTGTCAAGGCATACCTGACTCAACGTAGTAGGCTATTACTCCTATGGAAACATACTTTATCAGGCTCGTAGCTTTTGATTGGTACCGTTAAACTTATTGTATTAAATACCGTTAAACTAACGGTACCTATTGGTACCGTTAAACGTTAAAATTTTGTATATTTGGATAAGCACTAAAAGCTAATTCTTTTGATGTATCTATTGTTAGATATTCGGTTTTTAAACTTTTGGCTGCTATCGGGCCAGGTCACTCCTTACCTACAGTTCGTTACAATAAACTGTTTGATAACTTAGAACTAACAATTTTTACAAGTTCTGAATTAATAAAAAAAGCTGATTCTTTCGATGTGTATATTGTTATCAAAATTTCGTTTCTAGATTTTAGGTTACTATTAGCTCGTTTTGCTCCTTAATTACAGTTCGTTACCACGAAGTGTTTGGAAGATTTACAGACAAGGTAACAAAGGATTACCTTTTTTAAAAAAATACTTTTATTTGATTATAGACGAAAGTTCTTTTACTTGTAATTTATGAACAATTTTCAAATATATAAATACAAATTAACTGGACTTGAAGCTTAGCTAATGTCTCTGGGTTCATTGGTGTTTTTGAAGTGATCAGCGGTTTATAATATTATTAAATAAAAAAAACAAGTTTTTAAACTAAAAGCAAGGAGCGACATTAAAACTTAAAACGAACAGAAATTATTCCGTATATGAAAGGGGCTGTCCCCTCCTCAGTGCCTCGCTCTTTACGCAAAAGTTTTTTATTGTTTAAAAAAGTAAAGTTGTAAGACAGTCAAACTTTTGCGTAAAGAGTGAGGCGTTGAGGAGGGGACAGCCCCTTTCATATACGGAATAATTTCTGTTCGTTTTAAGTTTTAATGCTGCTCCTTACTTTCAGTTAAAAAAACTTGTTTTTTTTATTTAATTTCTGATTGTTTTTTAAGTTAATGCAGCTTTTATTTTGGCTCACCGTCATTGAATAAGTAAACAAATTTGCAAAAAAAAAATTACTTTTTTTTGCTAAATGGCTGTCTCTAAATTTAGTTCTGACATAATTTACAAATTAACTTACGTAACCGTAGTCAATACCTTGCTCTTTAAGCTAAAGTTCGAATTTCGTTCCAATTCTTTAAAAATGACCTCTTAATCACAAAGGCCGTTAATTAGAATAAATAGCTATTATGAAAGTACTAAAAAATCTTTGGCTTAAAGAGCGAGGCATTGACTAGAAGGTGAACCCAATCATATAGCTAATATGTTTTTGTTCGTTTTAAGTTTTGATGTTGCTCCTTACTTTCAGTTGAAAAACTTGTTTTTTTATATATAATTTCTGATTTTCTTTTTAAATAATGATGGGAAAGCCGGCGTCCCCTTCATAGCAATGTCCCTTCCCCCATGAAAACTTCCTTCATGAAAAGGTCCTCCCATATAACCCCCAACCCACCCCCACCCCTCACTACCAGAAAAAATTCCCCCTGAAAACGTCTGTATACTTCCCAATAACCAATACTATATGTTAACATTGGGTAAGGTTCATAGCTTTCAGCCCTCCTCCTGGGGGCTTCGAGGGATCAAGTCATCCTCAAAGATATAGTTATTATATATTCGACCATGCTGAACAAAATAACCGTCTCAAAATTTTGATCTGGTTACTCTAGGAAAAAAATGAGCATGGGAGGCCAATCTGCCCTTCATTTTTTTGGTCACTTGGCAAGGGCACTAGGACTTTTAATTTCAGTTCGAATGAGCCCTCCTACGATATTCTAGGACCACTGGGTCAATACGATCACCCCTCGGGAAAAGAAAAAAAAACAAAACAAAAAACAAAAAAACAAATTAACACGCACCCGTGATCTTTCTTCTGGCAAAAAACGGAAAATTCCACATTTTTGTAGATAGGAGCTTGAAGCCTCTACAGTAGGGTTCTCTGATACGCTGAATATGATGGTGTAATTTTCATTAAGGTTCAATAACTTTTAGGGGGAGTATCCCCCTTTTTTCGAAGATCAGCGGAATTTTCTCAGGCACGTAACTTTTAACGAGTACAACTAAACTTGATGAAACTTATATTTTTGAAATCAGAATTGAAGTCTAATTCTTTTGATGTATCTACTGGTATCAAAATTGTGTTTTTTGAGTTTCGGTTACCATTGAGCCGGGTCGCTCTTTACTTACAGTTCGTTACCACGAACTGTTTGATTATATTATATATAAATATAATATAATATTAAAATATAAATATTTTCTTATATATAAATATAATATCTATCGTACTATATTTAGCTCATTTCCCTCTTTTTTTATAGAAAAACTTTTGGAGAGTCCTAATTTCTTTCTACTTTGTTTTACTTAGAAAAAAACAGCGCATGAAAGCATGGCTTGTTTGATGAAGGAAGCTAACCAAAATTAAAATACCCTTCTCATATATTGGTTATCAATTAAATGACAATGCTATTATTATTATTATTGCTGATTATCGTTGTAATGGTCCTTGAATTATGCTATCTTCTACATTAGAGACTGGAGTTGAAAATGGTGTTTTCTTAAATGACTGAGATGGCCATTTCCTTAAATGGCTGTTTTAACGAAGAAAGCAAACCCAAATTAAAATAACTTTCTCCTATATTGGTTTTCAATTAAATGTAAACTGTTATTATTATTATCATTATTGTTATTGCTGATTATCGTTAAAATGGTCCTTGACTTATTGTATCTTTTACATTAGAGATTGGAGTTGGAATGGGTCTTTTCTTAGATGGCTTTGATGGCCATTTTCTTAAATGGCTGTTTAATGAAGAAGGCGAATCTTAATTAAAATACACATATTATTAAATTAGTGGCACAATGTGATTGTGCCTTTGTTTACAGACCTGTTTACGGCGCCAAAGAAGCAAAAGCGATATGACAATATTACGGTCACTACAGCTTTTGCCAGTGAAAGTATTTCTATGGCAATAACTGCCCCACCAATTTCTAAGGCTTTACCACCACCTGATGACGCCATAGTGAGTGGATATGCCGGCTTACAATCAATATTTTCAGGTGACCAGAATTTTGTTCTGGACGTCTTTAAAGGGGTAAACAAGCCCGTTATTTCCGGGCGTGGGGTGGAGGGGCGGCATCTCGAATCTCAAATTGTTATTATTATTATTATTATTATTATTATTGTTAAAATTATTATTAATATTATTATTATTATTATTATTATTATTATTATTATTGCTGATTATCGTTATAATGGTCCTTGACTTATTGTATCTTTTATATTAGAGACTGGAGTTGAAATGAATCTTTTCAACCGATCAACTTTTGGGTCAATTATTGTGTGCAGTGCAGCAGTAGTTTTTGCCTTCGTAATAGCTGCCACCATCTTTATCAAGGTATGGAAGAGGACTGAGAGAGAAATACCAAGGACGTCAAAAATATCACGAAATGAAACACCTGATGTTACTAATTCAGTACAAAATGATGATCAGAAATTTTATCGTAAGTTAACATCCTCAAATCTAAAGAAGTTCTTTTGTTTTGTCGTGGTGTTAAGCTTTCTAATTTTCTAATCTAAAAATGTCTAATGTTTTTAATCTAATTTTCTTCGATGATTTTATGAGACAACTTTTATTTGTTGAGGTGGCAAAAAGGTCCCGTTACTTGAATACACTGAGTTCTTTCATTTACTGACTTGGAAGAAGATTTTCGTTAAATCCAATTCAAATTCAAATTGCTCAAGTGTGCCATAGGTTAGTACTGCTATGAGTTAGATCCTTTTTTCAAGTCAGGCTCATACTATAGGTGAGATGTACAGAAAAACTATCTATAAGAACCCGTGCCTACAGAAGCGAACCTGCCTTGTCGCATTTGTGCCTAAATATATAAGCAGTCCATATGAGATTAGCATTTATTATATACAGTAATGCTATGGTTCGACCGAAGTGATCTCTAACCTGTAGTACGCATACCCCCAGGGTTAAAAAGAAGCCTGTAGGGGGGAAAGGCATATACACAAATAAAAAACAGTAACTGTGGGAAATAAAAGGTTGGGTATTAAAGGTTGGAGCTATTCCTGTGCTGTGTGAGGGTTTGAGGTCTTCGTTCCGTCATAAGTTCCTTTCTCTGTTCCTATCCCTGAATGGGAAGTCCTGCTTGTGTGACTTCTTAGTGGCATCAGGTTGGACCCTTTACGAGTTCTCCTACCCAAAAGTGTAACTGCTAACAGTGTTGCAGGGTGAACTTGAAGAGTGGTGCCCTCGATGAAATTAAAGCTTAGTAAACGACACAGCACTCACACTGGATTCTGATAAATGGATAATTCTTCCGGGTTGGGTTTGTTTTTGTGAGCCATTTTTATGTTGAATAACATCTTCCTAGGTAAGTTATCTATTGTGGCTTTCCCCTCTGTAGTAGCATCATATTTGTAGGCATGAATACATAATGAATTGGCTGTAACAGGGTTGAGAATGTCTGTGCAGTATTTCGATTCTTGTTGATAGAAGAGCATCGCCAAATGTGGAAAGTCATTTTGTCATCAAGATGGGCCCAGGATTGCATAAAACCTCCATTCAACTGGAGGTTACAGGGATATCTTGCTGTCTGGTTCCAAGCCGGCTTAAACACTTCATTTAGACTTAAGAAGATGTACTTCAAAACATCAATTGTTGGTAGAGCGTTTTATTCCCTACATGCTTCAAAAATCTCAAACTTTTTCGAATACCCCATAACAAACCTGATCAGGATTTTTTTTTTCATTTTCAGCAGCCTTAAACAAGACAAGCACGGCCTTAAATCCAGATTTGCAAATGGTTTCTCTTGAAGAAGCTGAATCTATGATTAGTCTGGGGATATCCTGGGAGCTATTCTCCTTTTTGTGTGGGTCAGTGATTTAGAAAATTTTCTACCATAAATTCATTAGGTCATGTAATATCCGAGAAACTCCGGGAGGGAAAGAGTTTACTGGCAAGGGTTGTCAACGTTTTTCAATTTGCCTGCCATAGTATCATATAGATTGCTAGCAGTTCTCCGTGACTTTGACACGGAATGGGAAAATGTGGGTTTACAGTCTCGCTTCTTGTGGTAAAATAAAAGGGCCAGTAAGTCCGTATCTTCTCCTATTAAGACAGTGGGCTGGAATTCTTTCAGCCCCAATGCATTAAAGTCAATCAGAATTCTGGCATTGACAGGGGGGGGGGTAGTATACTTTACGTCTCGCATCATTATGGTATCCGGAGAACATGATGATGATTGCCTGCTTGTTTTCAGCTTTTCTAAGGAAATTTTATTTTACTATAAAACAAGTCATGTGCAGCTGAAGCCTGATTGTAGGGCAGCCCTTGGACCAGCTTCCCCCCCCCATGTGTCCTGTCTGTGATTGACGGTCTAGCTAAATACCCGTCAAACACTGTGAGAGCGCAACCATATCTGCGTCATATAGTCGACGTATTTGGTGCAAGTACGCACTTAAGTGTTGTATCTCTCCAAAGGCAAACGATGTAGAAATTCCTCGCCATCTAGCATATACTGAGGGATTATACAAAGTTTTAAGCACGCGATTTGTCTCAGGCCGAAGAACTTCAACTTTGCATCATATCAGAATGGCAAGTGCTGGTTTTTCCGGTAGTAAGAACAGGCCATTCGGCTCAAATAATATCGGATGAGGGAGCAGAATCTTTACTTTAACAATTCCTATAGTTCTTCATCCCAACTCTTTGCCACAGTGGCCAGCCTTTGGACAATTATAGTGGGATTAATAGTAGGCAGCTCTGCTGCTGATTTCAGGCTACTTTGCACTCTCATAGTAACAGCGGTTGCTTTCTTTTGGAAAGTGTAAATGCTTGCATCTTTTCTAGGCATGTCATTCAAGATTTTCCAACCTATTGGTGTAGCCTCGTTTAAGTCTGCCTGTTCGCTTGCGATCTCATTGGCTGTATTCTTGAGAGACAGCCTGTCTATGACAAAAGCAAAAACCAGGAGAAAGCGGATAACCTTTTCAAAATCTGTAAGGTCACGTTCCATTCCTTTCACCCATTCTGTCTGTTTGCTGCTGATTAGTGTCGAAAACCAGCCCAGGATCTGTCGCAAAATTGTCGTTTTTGAGTTCTTTGAATACTTGGATATTTTTTTTTCTTTCTGGTAGATTATTTTCTGAAGGTAAATTAAGTAGGACTTCACGTACAAGCGACGGCTAAAAGATACAAACCAAAAGATCAAAAGAACCAAAAGTTCAGAACTTAGAAGCCAATTATGTCCACAACACTGACACTTTGAGTGACTCGAGCTTACTTGAAAACAAGTACGGCTCATGATTTAGCTCCTTTACTTCAATGCATCCTTCTAAGACACAAGAGAAATGCTGAGTGAAAATTTTCTCGAACATAATAAGCAATCGGTTTTAAAGTCAAATTGTTTGGCTGGTTAAATTGAACTCCTCCTTTCGGACAAGGACTTATGTTGTTTGGCTAAGAATTTCAAGTGCTAGTCAATGCTCTTTGTATTTTTGTAAAGACTTCAAAATCATTTGGGATAACAATTGCCGCAACAGCTTTTACATCAGTTCGTTTTCACTTTTTACTTGATTCGCTTATGCTCATCGCTGCTCGCTCCTATGCTCCGGCTCCTATGCTCCCCGCTATTACTTCAGTTACAACAGATTTCTGGTCCTCTTTAAGTATTCCTTTGCTACAAGTTAAACAAATCCTCATTCTAGGCTAGAATTGGTCATCTGAAACAGAGAAACTTGAATTAAACTGGCTGAAAGAATCCTCAAAGAAAAGGGGTGAAATAGCAAATTAAAAATACTTGACACGCAAAGCCCTGTTCTGCCCCCTTACAATTATTTTGCATCACTTAGAAAGCAGAATTTTGAAATAAAGAATTGGATGCCTTAAAATACTTTGGAACTCGTGGATGATAATAATTTTTGAAAAAGTTAGAGTTCTATACACATAAAAATTTACCCTACAGACTACCTCGCCCTCTGCAACTTAAATTCAAGTTGCTGGAATATGCTGATGTAATACGTATGTGGAATCAAACCCATTAAAAATTCCCAAATTCGCGAGACTGTATTATTTTCATTACAGAATTCGTCCTTAACCTCAATAAACCAAAAAAATGATAAAATTTGTGGAAGATCTAGAGTGACAGATATTTGGGATTTAGTCAGCAGATATTTTTTGGTCGAGTAGTGAAAAAGTCATTTGTTAAGTACTTTGTTTGAGGTCAAACCACAATTTTACTAGACTATTGCTCTTTTTGTAGCCGTTACTTCAAAATTATTAAGGAAATTCAAAAGCAAAGATTACGCAATAACTATATAAAGTGATAAAATTCTGATTTCATCATGAAGTTCAGCACTAAAGTTTGTGCTTGAATATTTTTTTTTTTTTTTAAGTAAATTTGCTCCTCATAAAAAATAAGTCAAGCAAAAAATCAGATTCTTATTCTTAGTTCCAAATCGTAATCAGGTTTATTTTTCTTTTGCCAAGAGTTTTGGTTATTTTTTTGAATTTTTAGTCTTTCAGATGAAGAAAAATCTATAAAAATACCATTTATTACAAAAAACGTGATTAATTTTTCTAATTTGTCTTTGCATTTAATAATTTCCTTAGTATTTTTTTAAGACCAATGCTTCAAAATTTTCGAAAGAACCTAAAAGCAAAAAAAGCCCAATGAAGCGATGCAATTTTAATCGCTTTCTTAAATTCACCACGAAAATTTGCAGTAGAGGTACAATATATTTGTTTTTGACATTGTTGTAACAACGAATGTCTGGCTCCTCAGCAAAAAAAACTAACGAAAAATCATATTCCCATTCTCAGTTCAAAGAATTATCAGATTTGTTTTTCTAAGTCCAAAGTTTTGTTGTTTGCTTTTGTTTCTTCAACAACAAAAAAACAACAACAAATAATTGAGTAAAAAGAGTAAGTACTACAAAATCTGTTAATCTATCGACAAAAAAAATAAACCTGCACTTAAAAAATTTCTTTATTCATAGTTTATCAAACTGAAAATTTCCAAATTTTCAAGAAAAACTTAAAAAATAATATTAGGAGAAATGATTATGATTACTTTTTGGATCAAGCACAAAATTCTCTCTAGTGGCACAATAAACGTTTTTGTGCAATATTTGACCAAAACTTCGGTTCTTCATTTCAAGTTTCATTTCAAGCTTAATCGGGTCTTCAAGTTTTAAGGTTTCAATTTCTGGACTAATCTACTGAATTTATCCGCATTCCGTGCACATACATGTATTTATGAAACATACTTAAAAAAAAACTTAGAAATGTATAGAAATAATAATTTCAGTTCTTTTTCATTCGATGGTACTTTAAATTAGAAACCATTTTTAATATAAAGTTTTTAAATATTAGAACATATTCTTTATATTTTGTTATAAATTTTTCATCATACATGAATAGCACACGGTATTATTGCAGTTTTACTATTCATTTATTGTTATTATATTATTATTATTATTTATATTTCGTTAATGCATATTGCATATTTTGTAACTGCAAAGATACAATTAGTTTCAATAATGTCATACTATTGAACCACAATCGAACTGGATTGTTGTGCTTAAATTTAATTAGTTATTCCTGCCTATATTTAGGGAAGTGTTTTTTTTTGTGAATTGATTTTGTTATTTTTACGAATACAAAATTGTTTCTTCAATAGATTGGAAGAAATATTAGGAGAATAGAATTATACTATATGCGATGCTGCATTTGCCATTCTTTTATATAACATAATCACAATTTCCAAAATTTTCCACCTAACTTGAAGTCTTTGGGCTGCTTTTAGTCTGCGAAGACTAAAATTGAATATTTGATACAAAACTAACAGTAATAAGTTCTTTCTTCGGTATTTTGAATAACATATTACGTGTGTTTGCCCATAATTACTACTACTAGCAGCACTTCACAATATTAGGCCACCGGAGGCTATTACCTCTGCACGCGCTCCTCCTCTGCTAGATCTATTCAGAGCTTTACTTCTTAATGCCTCCCACAAAATTCCCAATTTTGTCCAATATTTCTAACCCATCCGAGGATGTCCTAATCATTGTTTGGTCGTAACCATAATCCAAAAAACTCTCAGCTGGATTGCCAATAAACTACAAATATTGTGCGGTGAGTTATTCTAGAAGTTTTAATTCAGAAAATCACCCCAACCCGTCCAAGATAGTTTCTATTGTGATTTAGCCTCAGCCATGCTTCGATAAACTCCGAATAAGTATAAGTATAATTATAAGATTCCAAATGAGTGATTCCAAGATTCCAATAAGTTTCCAAGACCGAAGATTTTCAAATAAGTATACTTTGGGCAGCCAGTCATCCCGGAAGTCTTAATCCTGGAAGTCATTTCAACAAATCCGTGGAAATCCTAATTTTCGTCAGTCCCCATCCATAATCCGAGGAACTCACAACTGGATTGACTATAAAGTACAATGGTTGTGCAGCCAGTTATATTGAAAGTCCCAATCCAGGAGGTCATCCTTGAAGCCATTCATAATCCGTGTTTTGCTTCAATCGCAATGGTAATTATATGTGCTTTATATTTTATTCCTTCCCTCAAATAAATTTCTGTATCCTTGGTAACTTGTATAACCGAATTTTGATTTATTTTATTAATTAAATTTGCTTCTTAATTTTCGTAGAACAACATTGGCTGTTTAAATATATCAAAAGTGAAACTTTACTGAGTATATGAAAATTAGTTGTTCCAAGTTCCTATACGTGGTTTTATGGCCCAAAAGGTTTCTAAACATGGACTCGATCAACTTTCTTTACTTTAATTACTCTTCGTCTTAAAAACAACGAACTAAAATTTGTATAATAAAATCATTTTTTCCGGCAAAATTTCTCATTCTTCAGTAGTATTTCTTAAACTGAATCTCGTCTGTTTCATTTCAATTTAGAAGCCTTCTCTATTCTAAGTATTTTATACCTAAAAGCAAAATAACTCAAAAGTCAAACAACTCATTAGGTTCTAGACAACAGAGTCAAACGGAGACATTAGAAAAAAAAATAATGAAATCTGTGACTTATGGGAAATAACTTTAATCAACGGTAAAGATTTGAATAGGCCGGGAAAGAAAGAAAATATTTCAATCTTTTAGTTCTATTGATTTTTTAATGTGGTGTTTCTTTTCAGATTCTGAACCAGTGATAATAACAAGCAACCCGAGGTTTGAACACTCAAGAAAATACAATTTTTTGACGATTGATTGCATGGCAGAAAACGAACTTTGAATAGTTTCCTAAAATAAGGTAGAATTTATTTTTACGCTTTTATTTTGCAATGATCATCACCGGTTAAAATGTGTTTCCTTTTTAACTTAGAATGTCCTGACGCTTAAAGCTTAAAATTTAATTTACTTTACCGAAATTTATTCTTGATCAAACCAGGAAGGGATGTTTAATGGGAAGGGGGACAATTGTACCCCTTATATTTTGAAAAACACCCTTCTTTGGTATTCTAATTTAAAAATTGAGAAATATATTCCATTAGATTTTGAAAAATACTTTTTTTTCATCTTCATTGAAAAACAAAAACTAAATAAATTTTATCCCCCTCAAATTTTTCTGAATGAGCATCCCTGAAACTAGTGCCCTGCCTATCTGCACAGCTTGAACACATGGACAGTAAGAGCGCTTTTGGGCCCTCACCCTCACAAAAACTTAATACTTTTGTAATGTTCACTACGTCTTCTTGTACCTTTCATAAATTTCGCTGCTTCTACACTATTCCATAAAAGATAATCTGAAAAATACCAAGCATACTTTTGGGGTAACGCTTCATCAGTTACTATCAGACAAAAATAGAACAAACAACAAACCCTCAAAACTAACACAAATGACACTAAAATTCATCTTTATCAACTTTCCTTTTTGCTGAGGACTTGCAGTAGTTTTCTGAAATTTTCACGAACATATCATTCTCGAGAGGAATCTTCTTAAATTTGTTTTCCTTTTTTCCATAATTTAACAAACAATTTGACCATAATGTAACCCTGACGAATACCCTGACGAGGATAAGCTGGGTATAAGAGATTGGAGTTTTAGTCTGCTGAGATCGTTTGGGGTCTCCATTCTGTCGTAAGCTAATTCCTTCGCCCCTATCCATGAAAGAGAAATCCTGCTTGCATGGCTTCATAGAGGTGTCAGGGTGGACCTTTCACAAGATTGCCTAACCTAAACCGTGGCTACCAACAGTGCTGCAGGGTGGCCTGGAGGACTTGCGCCTTAGAAAAGATTATAGCCCAGTAAACGGCACAGCATTGTACTGGATTCTGATTAATAAATAATTCTTTTTTTTTTGCTGATAAAGCCTCTTCCTAGCTAAGTTATCTATCATGGGCTGCCTTCCATTGTAGTATAACATTTGTAGGTATGAATATATAATGAGTCAAACTTAATTGGCTTGAAATTGCTTGTGCAGGACGTCGACTCTTGTGGGTATAAGAGCATCACCAAATGTGAAAACGAAATCGTGACCAAGATGGACCTAGAATTCTATAAAGCCTGCAGGAACTTCTTGCTGTCCCGAGAAACTCGAGGAACTTGCTGTCCCGAGGCCCGAGGAACTTCTTGCTGTCCGTTTCTAAACCGGCTTAAGTGCTTCATGTTGAGTCTAAAAAACTGCAGTAGAACTGGACTTGTTAGGAGTTTCAGAAACTTATATCTCAGGGATATGAAATATGAAATGAGGTGATAAAAAAAATTATTTACTGAAGCAGGAGGGATCTAGTAAATAGGCGGGCACTAGGGCTCATGTGTAACCAGGGAGCTTCTAACCAGGGTCGAAATCGGCTTCTGACAATTAAAGCTACCAAAAGTGCACTGCTCATTGTACTGATTATCACAACCTTTGCACGAACAGAGATCTGTGTATTTAGGGGAAGCTTTGGCACATTTGCACCTGTTTTTGCGCTTTGTTTTGCAGCCATATTTGAGCGGTTCTTTGCAAATTGTCGCTGTCTCAGGAAGATTAGTCCAGAAAGGCTCCCAGATTCTGTCGTGCTGTAAATGAGCTTCTAAATCTGGTTTAGGCTGGGAACTATTAATAACAGGATGGTACTTGCTCATTTTGTCATTAAAAGTGCAAGATATCAATCATAGTTGTATATGACCCTGTAGAACCGACTGGTGTAGGAAACAAAAATAGCAACGGCTATAGACTTATTCAAATTTTATAGCAATCTAGTTACAACCAACACAGTAATTGATGATAAGATAGCGCCCGTAAGTTAACATGATACTCAAATGATGGTAAGATGTCCAACCTTATTGATTATGTTGTTATAAACCGAAAACTGGTATGATCGATAAAAATACTAGGGTATATAGGAGTGCTGTTATTTATGTTTAAAGCAGAGACCAGCATCTAGTAATGTCTAGTCCTAATCTAAATCTGGAATTTAGCAAGAGTAAGTGCCTTCCAGGAAATTACGAAGTTGGTATACTCCAGGATGAAGATTAAAGAAAAAATTTCTAGGAGTATTTGAATATTAAACTGGAGAGTTTATGTTTTTACAATGTATAAGATGAAAGGAATGATTTTAGAAAACTAGTTTGTGAAGTAGCTGATGGTGTCTAAGAGAGAAAGGTGAGAAACGCAGGTAAAACAAATTAATGAATAAGTTTTAAGTTTGTTAAAAAATAGGAAGGGTTTGTACAAGTATTTAAATAATAGATCATATGAGAACAAGAAGACTGTAAGGAAAGTAGAGAAAATATTGTAACATGAAATAAGGAAGTGTGAATTAGATACCATAGGTATCTACCATAGGTATTGATTTTAGGTCCTGATAGTGTGGTAAATGAGTTTTTGAAATATGGAGTCCGTGAAGTTAGAGCTAAAATAATGACGATCATGAATATGGTTTTTGAATCAAGGAAGTATCTAGTGATTTCAGGAAACTTTTATTAAATTCCTTTATAAGAAAGGCGATGAGAATATGTGTGGTAATTATAAAGCCATTAGAGTAGTTTCTGTAAGAAGCAAAGTGTAAGAAGCAAAGTTGTAAGAAGCAAAGTATAAGACTCAAGAAATGACGACACATTTCGATTTTGAGATGCTGTATATAAAGTTTTTTAAGTGTCAACATGCGACAACGGTGTCATGTGTCAATTGTCATTGGAAAGAGCTGATAGAATTAAATTAAATTTTCTTATATATAACCTAAACATAAATAAAATATTAACTGCTCGAATTTCAGCAGTTCAAGTTTTTATTAATCAAGTATCAAATACAAAACCAGCATGAAACCCCAAAATCTTTTGATATATCTATTGGTATTAAAATTCCGTTTTTTTAGAGTTTCAGTTACTTTTGAGCCGGCTCGCTCCTTGCTTACAGTTCGTTAGCGCAAACTGTTTATCAGGCATCAGGACCAGGAATCAAACTGTTTGATTCTTTTGATATATTAATTAAAAAACTTTTTCCACAAATAAGTTTTTCAAAAAAAGTAAAGAATTCCATTAAACCAAAATCAAACAAAAATGGAATCAAATAATCTACCAAGCATGCGACTACCACAAATCAGTATCAACAAATAAGTGAAACCCAACACAAACATAAATTAAAATAAATAACAGAGTCAAACTCAAAACGAGCAGAAATTAATATAAATAGGGTTCTAATCCCCTATGCTTTCTAAAAGCCAGAATATAATCTGTAGTTTACTGAAAAAAATTCAAATGAATTTACTGAAAAAATATGCATTGTCAGTTTAATATACATATGCTGATATTTATTCCTTAAAACCTTAATTTTTGATTTCTCAAAGTTATAAAAATGAAAACATTTAAAAGATTTTTTTTTGGTTTTTGGTTTTGGTTTAATCGAGTTCTTTACTTTTTTTTGAAAAATTTATTTTGTGAAAAAAGTTTTTTATTTAATTTCTGCTCGTTTTATATTGACGTAGTCTTTTTCTGGAAAAAGACTGAGCCTCTTCTAAAGTTAAACAACCGTCCCTTCCATAAAAACTTTAAATACCCCCTGAGCATAATTTACAACCCTTGTCCCTAATCTTTTGGGTTTGTTTAAACCCAAAAGCCTTGTTATATGAAATTTAGACTATTTTGAATATTATGGTTATCTCAAAATTTATATTAGATACATTTCGGGATAATACGACGTGTGTGTGGGTGGGTGGAAGTGAGGTGGTAACTGCCCTACGATCACTTTGACTCTTAAAAACAGTGCTAGAGCGTTTGATTACCAATCAAATGAGCCCCCTCCGAAGTTTATATGACCATGCTTTTTATAAGAAGTTTATATGCCCCAAGGGCATAACTTACAACCCTTGCCCTGAGGGATGGGGGATTCGTTATCCTGAAAGACATAGTTTCCGGACCTTTCAAATACGTTGAACAAAATGGCTATCTCAAAATTTTTATTGAAAGTGTTTGGGGAAATGATGGGCTTGGGGTGACATTTGGTCTCTGATCACTTTCAACTAATGAATTAGGCACTAGTCCTCTCAATTTCCAATCGAATGAGCCTTTTTTGAAGCTTCTACGACAAAAACTTATATGCCCCACGGTTATAACTTAGGACCCTTGTCCTTAGGGGTATGGGGGGAGGCTTGTCATCCTCAAAGACATAATTTCCAGAACTTTCAACTATATCGAACAAAATGGCCATATCAAAATGTTGATCGGAAATGTTTGGGGAAATGATTGGCCTGGGGGGGGGGGGATTCTCCCACCGATTACTTTCAACTATTAAAAGGGCAATATCCCTCTCAATTTCCAGTCGAATGAGCTCTTTTTGAAGTTTTTACGACAACACTTTCTATAAATGCCGAGTGCTGTCATACTCATATAAAGGCTGTGGGCTGTGGGGTTGTCAAACTCAAAGAAATAATTTGCAGACCCTTCAACTACGTTCAACAAAATGGCTATATAAACTGTTGATCGGAAGTGTTTGAGGAAATGACGGG
Source organism: Artemia sp. Qi Xiang Cuo (assembly GCF_049724085.1). Classification (NCBI taxonomy): domain Eukaryota; kingdom Metazoa; phylum Arthropoda; class Branchiopoda; order Anostraca; family Artemiidae; genus Artemia; species Artemia sp. Qi Xiang Cuo. Next base: position 63,737,359 of record NC_142801.1, read on the forward strand.
TGGGGTGGTGTGGGGGTTTGGGTGGCATTCGCCCTTCGATCACTTTTGTCTATTAATAAGGGCAATAGCCCTCTCAATTCCAAATTGAAAGAGCCCTTATTGAAGTTACTACGACAACGCTTTCTATAAAAAAAACTTCTATGCCCTCAGGGCATAAATTACAACCTTTGCCCTGGGGGCTGTTGGGGGTTTGTCATCCTCATAGATACAATTTCCGGACCTTCCAACTACGTTTAACAAAATAGCTATCTCAAAATTTTGATTGAATGTGTTCGGGGAAATGGTGGGCGTGAGAGGGGAATTAGTTACCCTTCAATTACTTTCGACTATTAAAAAGTGCACTAGCCCTTTCAATTTCAAATCGAATGTGCCCTTTTTGAAACAAAGCTTTCTATAAAAACCTTATATACCCCCGGTTGGTCATCCTCAAGGACCTAATTTCCAGAATTTTCAACTACGTTGAACAAAATGGCTATCTCAAGACTTTGACTGGATGTGTTTGGGAAAATGGTGGGCGTGATAGAGGGGTTAGATACCATCCAATCACTTTCGACTATTGAAAAGGGCACTAGCCCTTTGAATATCCTATCGAATGAGCCCTTTTTGAAGTTTCTAATACAATAATTTCTAAAGAAACCTCATATGTCCCTAGGGCATAACTTACAACCCTTGCCTAGAGGGCTCTGGGGGGAGAGTCCTTATCAAAGACATAATTTCTAGATCTTTCAACTTCGTTGAACAAAATGGCTATCTCAAAATTTTGATTGGGTGTTTTTGAGAAAATGGTGGGCGTGGAAGGGGTGTTAGTTGCCTTCCAATCACTTTTGGCTATTAAAAAGGGTACTAGCCCTTCGAATTTCCGATCGAATAAGCCCTTTTCGAAGTTTCTACGACAACTCCTTCAATATGAAGTGCCCTGGTCTAAAACCAGCCAAAAAAAGGAAGTAATACATTGTGCCAACATTGTTTTTTACTTAGGCATGATCTATTGATATCAAAATTCCGTTTTTTTTTATAGTTTCGGTTACTATTGAGCCAGGCCGATCCTAACTTGCAGTTCGTTACCACAAACTGTTTGATCAGGCATTTTTCAAAGATGCTATTTTTTTCTAAGGAAGTAATTTAATGAACGAATGGAATATTTTATTACCTATCGACGCACAAAGTGACAACGATGGGGTGTAAAAAGAAAGAAAGACGGAAAAAATAATAATGATAGCACACAAAATACATAACACTAACTACAAACAATTCAAAAAAAGAATGCCCATTCAGGGGTATTTCATCTCTTTACTACACAGGTTAGAGGCCAGGTCATCAACACTGAGATAAGGGTAAGAAATTAAATGTTTTTTCATAAGAAATCGATTTCGAGACCAACTGGGGAGTTAAAGACGGAAATTTAAAAGCAGTTTGTTTATCTCTTTCTTATCCGTGGCTATGAGAAGATACCTAAATGCTGCTAGGAAACAGTATATGAGGCAAGGCCAAAGCATTATAAAGCTTAGACAAGAACATTTTTGAAATGATTATACTTGGCAGAACAAGTGACGCGTATTCATTCCCCTTTGCAATTTCTCCTCTGTGTGGGCAATAATCAGCTTGTGGAGTGCAGCTACAAAAGGACCAATTTTAAGGCTTAGGTCCAGTTATAGGTTTTATAACTGCGCCACCAGGATCTTTCACATTAGGTGCAAGAATGGGCGGAAAATTAAAAACTAAAACTTGTGGCCTCAGAGTATTCACAGACAATGGTAATAATGTTAATATTATGCTTTCTCACATTTAACGAATTTGAGTCCGTTGGGGAAACGAAGAAGAGCTTTGGTGGAACAGAAGAAAACAATGGGAAGTTTCGGAAAAGATTCTGGTAAAAGTCTAGTTTAGCAACTTTTACCTATCTTGGAAAGGGAGTTAGGTTAGAAGAATGAAACTTTCAGTAATGAATCTAAACCAAAATATACTCTGAGAAGCTATTGCCAAGCCTCTATGTTAACCCTATTCTGATTTCTAAATCTTAGAAATTTGCCTGCTTAGAAAGTATACCTATACCTATTGAAATTTTGATAAAACAGCATTTCCTCTTAACTTTCAGTTAACAGTTTCTTTTTCTCTGGTTTTAGTTCTGAAAATTCAATTCCTGTTATTTAAGTAAAATTTGAAGCCATGTCAATTGTTTTTTTGTTGTTTTTTTTAATCGAGGAAATATATTTGCAGATCTTTGAAACTTCATAAATTGAGATTAAACGAAGTTGTGAAGCTGAAAACAGCTTTCTTGTGCTTCATTTAAGCAAAAGATCTACTTTGCAAGGTTTTACTTTTATAAGACAAAGATTTTTAATGTCACTAAAAGTTACCGCCCTCTAGAGGGAGAAGGAATGGAGGTAGGGACTTCAAAATACCTTCCCAGGACATACTTTAGTATGTAGACCAATCCTTGAAAGTTTCATTTTCCTAACCTAACCTATTCCCATGATAGCAAAAAGTAGCTAAACTAGAACTTTACCGAGATTTTGAGCAATAATGTGGTTGGAACGCAGCTTATTTGAGATACATTCAGAAGCCCACACTTGACTCCCTTTTCTATCTGGAGGCTTATTTCCATCTAGAGGACTTCATTTCCAAAAGACGAAATGAAGTCACGAAAATAAATAAGCAACAAGTAAAAAACCAGAATAAAAAATAGTGTGAATTACAAATTATTAGATAAATCATAATTAATCAAAGTTCTATTAAATATCTTGGCACGTGGATTTCATAGCCAAATGGAGGCTGGAGTTCCAAAATGGGTTGTAGTGTAAATAAAGACCAGGTATCATAATGAATCACCGCACCTCCTTGATAATAGTTGATGCGCACTTACATACAGAATTTTACCTAGATTTTGAACAATAATGTGGTTGGAACGAACGAACAATAACGTGGTTTGGAGCCCACACTTGACTCCCTTTTCTATCTGGAGGCTCATTTCCATCTAGAGTTTCATTACTATCTAGAGACTCTTTCCATCTGGAGGCTCATTTCCATCTGAGGCTGATTTCTGGAGGCTCTTGCTTAGACTTGAAATAGACGAAGAATTTTTCTGCCTCAAATTACGATGAAACTTTGCATGTACAGGTATTATTAAGGAAAAAGTTCGATGATGCGCTTGATAGTGCAGTTCAGGTTAAAATGCTATGGGCGTGACAAACTAAAGACATGTTGAGGATACCACGGATAAAAAAGGGAGTAGATGACCAGATCACCATGGATTCCATAATTAAAAATAAGGGGAAAGAAACGGCACCCTGGTGAGCACCCTGTGTAGCATGTTCAAAATTGTCGAACGGTGGTTTGTAACTACACTTAGGGCTAGAAATCATGTGAGCTTAGGATTGAGTAAAAAATATATGTCAGGGATGGCACTAACACAAGAGGGACTCATCTCACATTTTGCTGCTTGACTTAGAATAGTGGCATGAATCAGCAGTTGGAAGGCTTTAGATACATAGTTGTTTGGAAACACTAGAGTTTTGGTTAAATCCTTGTCGTTAATAAGCTTATCAACAACAGCAGACAATGTCTTGGCACAGTCGGGACAAGGCTAATACCCAGATTTTGCATAGTTGGACATAAAATTTCAAAATAGGAGGATCGGTAGAAAACAGTTCTAAAAGGTTGCAGAAAGCAATAAGCACTGTTCTAGCCTTGTTAAAGCTTTTGCCCATTTTTCATCTTTTGAAAATTGAAGTTAGATCTCCTATTTATCTATTATATATGGTGCTATCGGGTTGTGTCATGTAACTTTTATCAGACCCATACCATGGTGATATTCCCAAACATTGGCTATTTGTGATATTCATTGTTATTTTTTAAATAACAAAAACAGAAGCACAGTATTTGGTAACTAGCTTTAACAAGTAAAAACGTACTAGATAATAATATAAAAATACAGTACAAAAAAATGGACGGAACTCACATATGATAAACTATAGTTCTTTTCTTTAAAAAAATGGAAATATGGAAATCGCACAGGCAACCTCTGTTGTATACTGTTTTGAAAAATTAGAACTATTGAAACATTGTATATGCACGTTATTTTTTCAGATGTAGGCTCCACTAATTCTTCTGGTCAGAGATTTCGAGATCGACATCATCCAATCAAAGCCTTTCTGAAAATGAATTTACAAAACTTTTTTCACAAAATAGTTTTTTTTTAAGGAAATTAAAGAACTTTATTAAACCAAAAATGAGCAAAAGTAAAATCAAATAATCTACCAAGAGTGAAACTACCACAAATCAGCATCGATAAGTAAATGAAACCCAAAACGAACAGAAATTACAACAAATAACTGAGTCAAACTCAAAAAGTGCAGAAATTAATATGAGTTGGGCTCAAAACTCCTAAGCCTTCCCAAGGCCAGAACATAATTTGCACTTTACTGAAAAATATAAACGTTTTTACTTTTATAACTTTAATAAATCAAATAATATTAACATTTTGATTACTAAATATCAGTATATGTATAGTAAACTGACAATACAAATTCATTTGTATTTTTTTCAGTACATTGGCCTTTTCCATTTCTAATCAAATGAGCCCTTTTGAAGTTTCTACGACAACGCTTTCAATAAAAACTTATATGTCTCCAGGATATAACTTACAACGCTTGCCCTGAGGAATGGAGGGGGTGGTTGTCATCCTCAAAAACCTAATTTACAGAACTTTCAACTACGTTGAATAAAATGGCTATCTGAAAATTTTTATTGGATGTGTTTGGGGGAATGGTGGGCGTAAGAGGGGGGTTAGTTAACCTCCAATCACCTTTGACTATTAAAAAGGGCACAAGCCTTCTCAATCTCCAATTTAATGAGCCCCTTTTGAATTTTTTACGACAACACTATCTATAAGAACCTTATATGCCCCCAGGGCATAATTTACAACCTTTGCCGTGGGGGCTCTGGGGGGTTTGTTATCCTCAAATACATAATTTTCAGAACTTTAAACTACGTTGAACAAAATGGCTACCTTTAAGCTTTGATTAAATATGTTTGGGGAAATCGTGGGCGTGGGAGGGGGGTTAATTAATCTCCATTCACTTTCGACTATTGGCAAGGGCACTAGCCTTTTCAATTTCCTATCAAATGAGCCCTTTTCAAAATTTCTACAACAACTTTCTATATAAACCTTATACCCCCCCCCAGGGCGTAACTTACAACTCTTGCACTGAGGGCTCTGAGGGGGTTATCATCCTACAAGACCTAATTTCCAGAACTTTAAACCACGTTGAATAAAATGGCTATATTAGAATTTTGATTGGATGTGTTTTGGGAAATAGTAGGAGTGAGAGCGGGGTTAGTTGCTTTTCAATTACTTTCGACTATTAAAAAGGGCACTAGCCCTTTCAATTTCCAATTGAATGAGCCTTTTTTGAAGTTTCTACAACATTGCTTTCTATAAAACCCTTATATACCCCCAGGGCATAACTTACAACTCTTGCCCTAAGGTCTGTGGGGGGAGGGGTTGACATCCTTATAGACCTAATTTCGAACAAAATGGCTATCTAAGAATTTCGATTGGATGTGTTTGGCGAAAAGGTGGGCGTGAGAGCGAGGTTAGTTGCCCTCATATAACTTTCGACTATTAAAAAGGGCACTAACCCTTTGAATTTCCAATCAAATGAGCCCTTTTTCAAATTTCTACGACAAAGACTTCAATAAAATACTTATATGCCCCAAGGAAATAACTCATAACCCTTTCCCTGAAGAGTCTGGGGAGACTGTCCTGCTCAAAGGTATAATTTCCAGAACTTTCAACTGCGTGGAACAAAATGGCTATCTCAAAATTTTAATTGGATGTGTTTTTGGAAATGGTGGTCGTGGAAGCGGTGTTAGTTGCCTTCCAATCACTTTCGACTATTAAAAAGGGCACTAGCCATTTCAATTTCCAATTGAATGATCCCCTTTTGAAGTTTCTACGACAACGTTTTCTATTAAAACTTCATAAGCCCCCAGATCATAACTTTCAACCCTTTACCTGAGGCTGTTGGGGGGGGGGGGTGTCAACCTCAAAGACCGAATTTCCAGAACTTTTAACTACGTTAAACAAAATGGCTATCTCAAAACTCTGATTGGATGTGTTTGGAGAAAAGGTGGCCTTGAGAGGGGGTTTAGCTGCCCTCCCATCACTTTCAACTGTTAAAAAGGGTGCTAGCCCTTTGAATTTCCAATCAAATGAGCCTTTTTTGAAGTTTTTACGACAACACTTTCTGTAAAAAAAACTTATATTCCCCAGGGCATAACTCACAACCCTTGCTCTGAGAGCTGTGGGGGAGTGTCCTCCTAAAAAACATAATTTCTATTTGGAAATTAACTACACTGAACAAAATGGCTATCTCAAGATTCTGATTGGATGTGTCTCGGGAAATGGTGGGTGTGGAAGGGGTGTTAGTTACCTTCCATATACTTTCGACTATTAAAAAGGGCACAAGCCACTCCAATTTCTAATTGAATGAGCCCTTTTCGAAGTTTCTACGAGAACTTCTTCGATACGAAGTGCCCTGGTCTAAAGAAAAAAATAATAAATAATAATACATTGTGCCAACATCGTTCCTATATGCCCCCCAGGGTATAACTTAAAACCCTTGCCCTGAGAGCTGTGGGGGAGTGTTCTCCTCAAAAACATAATTTCTATCTGGCCATCAACTACGCGGACCAAAATGGTTATCTAAAACTATTGATTGGATGTGTTTGGGGAAATAGTGGGCGTGGAAGGGGCGTTAGTGGCCTTCCAATCATTTTCGACTGTTATAAAGGGCACTAGCCATTCCAATTTCCAATCGAATGAGTCCTTTTCGAAGTTTCTAAGACAACTCCTTCGATACGAAGTGCCCTAGTACGGAAAAAGAAAACAAAAAATAAGTAATACATTGCGCCAACATCGTTCTTTACTTAGGCAGCGCGATTGTGCTGCCTATGATATGATTCAATATCAGGGGGGGGTCGTGTATCCTTTAAGTTTTAACGTTCCTCTCTGCTTTCAGTTGAAACAGCTCGTTTTTTATTCAATTTCTATTAGGCATGTTTCGCATTCCTTTATATTTGAGTTTTAGAGTACGTATACGCATTGTCATCATAAGACCAGTAGACTTTGTTTTAGGTTAAGGAAAAATCTAGAGAAAACTCGGCTATTCGGGCTGATTAAAACAAAAACAATCACACACCCACACACACACAAAATAAATAAATCAGAACACGTAAACTTCAATTTCCCAGCAACCTATTCCTACTAGGAATTTTCTCAGATATACTAAATACTAAAGTGGAGAAAGAATAGGGCTTAATGGTTTAAGCAAAGAGAATAAGATGCAGTTTTTTTCTGTCCTTCGCGAGTGGCTGTCTTATGGGGAAATCAAAATCAAAAGATAAAACGAGAATTTTTGAGTCGCAACATTTCTACAGGGAAATTCTCTGTCTCTCTATGGTACAAGAAAATAAAATAAGACTGTGTATATGACATTCAAAAACCGACAGAGTATTTAGGAAATTCATTTAAACAAATGGCATATTAATTTATATTTTATCCGGTGACCAATAAACTCAAACAGTGTGGTAGCCTATACCTTCAAAATGTACGCGAGTGGTGACAGCAGCAACTTGTGAAGGACCACCAAGACCCGAGGCTTTTTCCTAGTTAAGAATTTGTTCTCTCAAGGATGCGTCAAGA